>NC_041406.2:50134256-50321756 GCF_900747795.2 Erpetoichthys calabaricus | reverse complement strand
TAACATGTTCTACTTCTCGAGTGAGCATTTGTTATTGTACAGGCATTGTTACAGTACATTTATATTCAAATCCACAACTGGAATACTTCAGGATTATTTACGTTGGCAGTCTGTTAAACTGCATCGGTGAATTGATTTTCTGCTTGTTGAAGCATCTCAGATATGCATACATCAGAGACATATTCTCTTCCTGATAATGTTTTCACTTGCATTTCTATAACTTTTAATCTGTATTTATACTTGTATCTCCGTGCTGTTTTCAATGTTGATATCAAGTAAAGCACAATGTTAGCCAATGAAAAAAACTTACTGGGATGGACTTTAGTTCAATTCACTTCTGTTCACAAGACCGCTTTCCATGTTATTTATTTAACAATATTTTAGTAAAAATATATGAGCTTGAGATGCTACAAGCATACAACTAGATGACCTGACACGTGGATTATGCAACATGAGTAATGCAAGATGTTTTTCACGGATGTTTCCGATATTGTTTGTTGTAGTCCAGTTTTGATCACCATATATGCCTTATCTATTAGAATCGTTGTTATCTCCGTTCTGCATGAAACATAAAATTACAAATTTTCATTGGCCTTCACTTTCAATTACATGGGGGTAAATAACATATCAAAAAATATATATCTGGGTGGAGTATTCCTTTAATTTGCTTTACAAAGAGTACTATAAATCATATATTGTAGAGTAATTTTCAACATTCTTCATCTTCACTGTTACTGCATCTTCACACTAAGATAATTCAGTAAAGTTAATTTTAAAACATTTGAAAAACTGTGATAAGATCAGGCCATTCGGCTCAACAAGCCCATCCATCCTATTCACCTAGATTCTCTAAAATACCATCAAGTCGAGATTTAAAGATCTTTAAATTTCTGCTCTCCCTCATACTACTTGGTAGTTTATCCCATATGCCCATGGTTCTTTGTGTGATGAAAAGCTTTCTAACATCTGCAAGCAACAACGTTCCTTAATACATTTCCAACTGTGCCTCTGTGCTCTTTTTGAAGAATTTATTCTAAATTAATAGCTGGGATCAACTGTACTAATTCCTTTCATAATTTTAATCACTTCAATCATGCCACACTGTAATCTTTGCTTAAACTAAAAATTTTCAACTCTTTCAACCTCTCCTCATAGTTAAAAACCTCTTAATCCCAAAATCAGCCTAGTCACTCTTTTCTGAACTTTCTCTAGTGTTACTATGTTGCTTTTTGTAATATGGAGTCCAAAATTGTACATAGTATTCCAGATGAGGTCTTACCAGTGTGTGATGCAATTTATGCATAACCTCCCCTGACTTGTACTCTACACATTGAGCTCTAACACCTAACATTCTCTTATCCTTCTTAATTTCCCCTTCACACTGTCTGGATATTAATAGTGACAAGTTCACCACAACTCCTAGGTCCTTCTCATAAAGTGTAAGTTCAAGTTTCAGACCTCCTACTTTGTATTCAAATCTAGCATTTCTACTTCATGTGTTACATTTGCTTACATTATTGAAGCTGGGCACCTTGAGAGAAGGCGGGAAGAGAAGAGAAGGGATTACATTTCTTAGCTAGCTAGGAAGGACCTGGTCATTTTTCTGTTAAACATTACTGTTAGGGTGAGTCCCGCCATTACAGCCCTCACCTGGAGAAGCAGGTAAAGAGAGTAACCCTGTTATCATAATTACATCTCTTTATTTTTAATTAATAAAATGCTCTTTTCCAAAATAATTATCTTTAATGTTCATTAATATTTTAATAATTCCCATTGAAAGGAAAAGTAACTAATTCAACTGGTCATAAAAGAAAGAGACTGTGAAATGCACTCTGTAAAGCACAATGCTAACCTTTAATAGAAAGGCAATAATATGGAATTTTTTCACCACTCTGCAACTCATGGAAGCATATGCAGGAATGAATATATGAAAGCTGAATTTTCAAATCAATTATTTTAAGTAAAGACTACTCAAACTGGCATCTTCACTTTCATTTTTTGTACCTTTCTGGGCAGATTATGAAAAAACATTTTTTTTTTTACAATCCATAGGATCTGTTTATCTTGTAAGTACAGTATAAGAATATTCATTGTCGTGCAGGCGGTAACACTAAGAGTAGGTCTGTTGGGTTTAATTTTCATCACAATACATAAATGATATTTGAATTAATTGTTTAATTACCATGATTAACAGTTCTACTTGACATCAGATACATTAGGGTCAGGTGAAAACCCAGTTACAGAATAATCATTAAAACATCACACAAGTTGTTCTACTTGCCTTTCTCCTCATTAATTGCATCAGCACAAATGGACCTCTACCACACACTGTACTGTGCTAATTAGGTCGGCAAATTACCCAGTATTATATAAAAACAAGGTGAATATAAATTGCAAACTTTACATATACTGGCACATGTCTTTTATTTAATTTACAAAAATTAAATTAAAGAGCAAGTCATAATAAGACATAAACACATCCATGCATTAGTTTCAAAACTGACGTCAAGTCTGTTCATTTAGAAAGCTACAGAAGGCTAGTCAGGATAACTAATTAATACCATATGTACTGATGGGTAGGAGGCTGAGATTAAAAAAGAGGACTCCACGTGTCACAAAAGTGGAAAGAATTTTCCAATTCAACAGCAGTGGGTACTAGACACTGGGGTCTCTTAATTGAGTCATTATTACAATATACAACTATGTCATTATACAGGGTATACCCAAAAGCACCTCCACTGCATGGGTATAGACAACAGGGAAATTAACTTTACACTGAGTCTGTCAGGGCTAAACAATCAAAATAAAATATAATGAAAATGAAAACAAAATCAACAAAATAAATAAAATAAGCTATTTTAGACCTGCTTACTGTATACTGTTTATTGGATCCTATACAACATTTAAACAAGGACGTAGTGTACATTAAATTTGTTCCCCTCATAAGCAATTAATGTTCCTCAGTAATTCTATAGTGTCTTACATTTTCATGGGATGCTTTCAATGACATACTTATTGGGAATTTTAGCCAGCTTGTTCAGAAATTATCAATGATGTTTTTACTTAGCCCAGTGTGAGGTTTTAAAGACTACAACTAATGAGAAATTAAATTAAGACTGAACTTGAATTTAACATCTCATTCATAATAATACAAGTATAACACATTTTGCAGATGCGAAAAGACAATTTATTTCAGCTCTATAAATCCACACATTCCTTTTTTAATATAAGAAAAGTTGTACAGTACTGCAGGTTTCACATAGCCACAGGTAACTGAATTTAGTTCACAATCTGGGACCAACGCTGGACCAGCTCTTTGACTTACATCCATGTATGAGTGGTTATAGAGAGCGCCAGTTATTTCTATGCAAGTCTGCTAACATGGACCGGGGGAGACACTACACTCTTTGTCCTCTACCATTTCAAAGATAATAGTTTTAAGTTCATTTGGGACTTGAAATCAGTGTAGATTGAGTAAGTATTTGCTCATACAGAAGTATGCCCTGCTAGGGACTTGTAACCTGCTCAGGCCTGGTTCCTGCCTTTCAAATACACTGTCAGAATCTGTTCTGGCTACCTGCAACTCTGTAAGGTGAGAAACAGGTCATGTAAATGGATAGATTGCAATTAAAAAGCGAATGAGATTCATGCTCTCTATTCAAAGCACACACTTCTCCTGTCATAAGCCCCTCTGTTTATAAATAATGTATGTATGTATGTATAGTGAAGGGCTGCATCAATGTGCATTTGCAAAAGACAAAATAAGAAAAGTTTATTTCCACAATAAAAAAATAGAAAAGTAGATAAAAGACAAAATATTTGGTTGCATAATGAAGACTATAAAGCCAAAATGTTGTGTTTCTGAATTCTTTTCTATTTTTTCATCATCATTTTACTCCATCTTTCCTTTTGAATGTCACAATACAAACATGCTGAGCTAGGCTGATCAGGACTCCTTATCTCCCACAACACCATCCAGTCTTTACTTGGGAATACCCAGATGCTCTACAGACAGTCAAAAAACGTTTTGCTATACAGTGGGTCTATTCAATGATCCTCATTGATTAGGCTGTGCCATGTGCACCTCCTATGGGAGGTCTAGAGAGGTCATTCTTACTATACTTCCAAACCACCTGAAGTGGCTACAGGGGGAGCAGCTGTTCTACTCAGAATTCCTCCTGTATTGCTGAAATGCTCACGGTACTGCAGATTGCATGCCCAGGAACCTTAATTTTGTTTATTCTTGAATTTGTATTCTTACAACAACTTCCCAAAAGAGGAATTTGGATGGGAATGGAGACTGATAAACTGGAAGCATTATCTGTTAACTTACCTCCAACTTCATCACTATAACCAGAATAACATCTGCTAAAATGCTGCCACTGTGCTGATTTCCTGTTTCGGTCTCATGATCACCTCTACTGCCACTTATCAATAACACATCAGGGTACCTGAACTCCTCCACTCTGGACAACTTCTCACCCCATAGAAAAACAACTCATTCTTTTCTGGATGAGGAACATCAACTCAGACGTGGAAGTGCTGATTTCCATCCCATTTAGATCATACTGAGCTCCAAACCATACCAATGTGTAGTGATGATCACAGTTTAGTGAAGGCAAGAAGACAACATCATTGGTAAACAGCAGAAACACAATACTTATGTCCACCAGTGGATAGCCTCCAGTCATTGGCAGTGCTTTATCCTGTCCTGAAAATCAAGAAAATAAATGCATACTAGATGTATCCTTGATAAAGATCAACACTTACATTTAACAGATTCCACTTAACTAAAGTGTGATAAGTTAACTCCTGGGACCTCATGTATAAACTGTGCGTACGCACAAAAATGTTGTGTAAGTCCGTTTCCATGCTTACATTGCGATGTATAAAAACTACACTTGGCATAAAGCCATACACATTCTCACACCAGCTCAATCCATTGTGTATGCAAGTTTTCTGCTCAGTTTTGCAAACTGGCGGCACCCAGCGTCAAAGCAGTGCTACGGTTCCTGTGTGGTTTCCCTTTATTTCTTAGATTCACATCCCTGATGCAGCCTTATCAAATACACTGAAATTAACCGCATATCGTTTATTAGTTTAAGGCAGGGGTGCCCAACTCCAGTCCTGGAGGGCCGCAGTGGCTGCAGGTTTTCATTCTAACCCTTTTCTTAATTAGTGACCTGTTTTTTCTGCTAATTAACTTCTTTTGAATTCATTTTAATTGACTTGCTCTTGAAGACCCATCAATTGTTTCTTTTTCCTTAATTAGCAGCCAAACAATAATGAGATACAAAATGAGCCAAAACAGGAGCAGCAAACTGTGACCATCATACAATATCTGAAAATAGGTGAAAGTCTCAGGAATGCTGATCTGCTCTTAAAAAAATGAGAAAAATCCAAAATTTCGGAAATGTCTGCTATTGCACAACGAGAGCAGCAACAAGCCATGGAATTAAAGAACGAGTTTAATTAACGACAAGACTCAGCACCTCATTAAGCAACTGGTTGGAGTGAAATTGGTTGGAGTTTGAGGCCCTGACTTAGTTGGTCTTCTGTTGGCTCACTCACTCCACATTTCACTTCTGTTTGGGTGCCATTTAAGGAAAGAAATGAAGCAATTCAGAGGAACGATGAAGAAATTCAGGGAAACGTCTTAAAAACCAAGTCAATTAAAATGAATTCAAAAGAAGTTAATTAGCAGCAAAAACAGATCACTAATTAAGAAAAGAGTTAGCATGAAAACCTGCAGCCACTGCGGCCCTCCAGGACTGGAGTTGGGCACCCCTGGTTTAAGGTATCTGATTGCAATCAACCTGTAACAATATAATGGTCCACAGAATGGCCAAACTATTCCAAATACCATAGCTGCTGTAGTGTTGTTGCTCTCACTGCACCAATCAAAGTATTTTAACCCACTGTATCTGAGTGTGGAATCACAGTTCTACAGCAGCTGATCGGAAAGAGGATCATCGGGATACAGCATCTAGCACACTCTGCCTCACCCATGTGCACATTCTATTTGAACTGCTTCCATACAGCAAACCCTTCAGAGCCTTTCCTGTGGGGACCTCGTGGTTCAGAAACCATTTGATCCCAAGAATTCTAAACACATTCAATCATTCCATCAAGTGCTCCTGGTAGAACTGTTTGTACTTATAAGTACAATTACCTCACTGTAAACTTGCACTACGGTTGTAATATTACACAACCTGGGTCACTTATGCTTTCATATTGTATATTTTTCATTGTTTTTATCATATTATTATTATTACTGTTACTTTCATTTTATAAGAAAAAAGTTTATGGAGGATTTGCATATTGAATTTCATTGTACCATACAATAACAATAAAGGAATTCAATACAATTCAATGGAAGAAAGCGTGCATTTACATATGATGATGACTGGCTTCTAAGTCGATTTAGATTTCCAAGGACTATCTTCTTGGTACTCTTGATATCATTTTTAAGATGAAATGCAGTAAAGTATGTATATTACATTATACAGATACATTTTAAACTTCATTAAATAATGTATACTGTTAATAATTTAATGTGTGGGCACAGTGGACAGTGGTAGCGATGAGCTGCCGCCCCGTTCAGGGATTGTTCCTGCCTCACGCTGTATGCTTGCTGGGACTGGTGCGACCCTGGATGGATAGATGGATGGAATAATTAAACATGTACTACGAAGATATTTCAATGTTCCTTAAAAGCTTTGAAGAATCTGCATTCTAAGCTTAGAGATGGTTTTACATTTATTAAAGAACTTATTGTGTGGTGATTGGTTACTTGGAGAAAGAAAAGGAAGGACAGAAATTGGGGGTTAGTACATTTAAAAGAGACAGTACTGCTGAAATAATTTATTTCATTGAGGGTCACGCATGGCACAGCAAGCATCTTGAGGGAGGCAGGAACAATCTCTGAATGGGGCGCCAGCTCATTGCAATCACAACGCCACTGTGCCCCATGTTTAATACATGCTTTAATTAATTTCATCATGAAAATGATATCAAGTATACATCTTAGTATATAAATTGTTCAGAGAGCTGTAATATCATGAATGTAATGTATTCTGTGTCCTGTTGGCATAAGAGAAAGCCTGTTTACATAGAGTACATAGAAGAACACACAGAATATGAAGCATTTAACGTGCTACTTTAGTTACGATGGGATATGAGAAACTAGTAAATTAAATGATTTCATGATGAAGTTTATGACATTCTACTTTAATGGCAAAATAAACAACGTGTTTAAAGTGGAAATTTCGAAATTGAAGTTGACATTTCGAGCTTTTTTTCCACTGTGTCCCTATTTTTTTTTCTTTTCTCTGTACCCTAATAAGCTTTCATATGACACTCAGACGGTGGGCTACGACTCGCCTTTTCACGGCAACTTTGATACCTGACCACTTCTTTTTTATTTCGGGCACTGTGTGACTTTCTTAACTTGAACTTCGAGTTTCTCCGACACACTATGTCACTCAATTGACTTCCTTTTGTTGTTTATACCACTGTTTAAACCAACAAATAATAAGTTTTTCCTTGCCTCCTGTGAAATATGACCCGGACACAGACAGGCAGACACGTTAGATTTACCCCACACATGTTTATTTAGGGTTTACATCTTATACAAAATCACTCACAGACCCCAATACCCCACAGTCCTTGGCCAACAAAATGCCTTTGTCTTTTTCTTCAGTCCGCCTCCTTCTTCCTCCTCCTGAGACCTTGTCCTCACTTCCGCCTGACTCAAGTCCTCATGCGAAGGGAGGCGACCCCTTTAAATAAGCACCCGGATGTGCGTCCCCGGCAATCTCCCACCAACACGCCCCAGTGTGGCAGAAGTGCCGGCTGTATCCCCAGAAGCACTCCGGGTGTCCCTGTTCTTCTTCCCCCAAGCACTTCCAGGTGTGGCGGAAGTGCTGAGGTCCAGGGTCCTCCAGGACCTTCCCAGCTCTGTACCCGTGGCCCCCAGGGCGGTCACCCCCTCGAGGTCTGAAGGAGGCACAAGCCCTCCCCCAGTCTTCTCGGGCATCCTGGCTGGGTACCACCCCCATCCGAGTACCACACTCCACATGGTATTCGGTGAAATTCTTCTATTTTCCCCATGCTTTGCCATTGTCTTTTCACAGAATGCTGAACTTAAGGGCTATTTGTATTGATTTGCATATTCAAAGAGGCGTAATTCTGGGAGGAGATGAGGCGGGGCGGCAGGCGTGTGTATGTACGTTACATTTCGCGCTGACCGGGATTTATGTAGCGGAAGAATGTGGAAGTTGGAGTATGCACAGATTTATGCATCTGCACTTTTTTGTGTGTACACACATTTCTGTTTTTGACCGAACGCCATGTTTTAGTGTGTATTCTACGCACGCTGTTATACATGAGGCCCCTGGTCTGTAAATACACAGACTAGATGTCGCATAGTAGAAAGTCCAATTATTAATCATTGAAATAAATACTACCAATTTCTTCCTTTTTTACCCATGCATATATACATAAAAGTATATATGCAGGATGGTGGACAAAAAGTAGGCCCATATGTATTAAGGTGCCCTGCCATAGTTTTCAGCAGCATCAAACATGATCTTGTGAAACTAGCAAGAAATCCACATTAACATTTTGTTTCTCGTTAGTTCTCATCTGTGTATATGATGTTTTGCATTCACTGGGACACAGAGTATTTTGATTATGGAAGTGCAGGCTTTTTCATGTTGACAATGATGGATTAGGGAAGAATTGTGACTGCTCCTGCAAAACACACAATTCAGCGATCTGTGAAAAAGAGGTACAGTACTGGATCTGTCAGAAATGCACCAAAACCAAGAAACCCTTCTGTTTGTACCCTGAGATTCACATCAACATTTTGTATCATATGGAAAAAAGTCCACATAAGTCAAAGTCGCAATTATCTTATGAGACGTGAGTGTCACATGCACTCTATGATTTACAGGCTACATTTACATGCAACATCTGGCATATGTAGTATGTGTATTGGTATGTTTGTGTAGATACAGTATGTACAGTAATATACAATAATATATATATATACATACTGTATATACACACATATATATTTCATACTGTTAATGTTGCTTACATGTACCGAGAAAGCCAAGTTCCAAATTGTAATGATACCCTTCCACCCCAAATTGAAAGTACAGTCAGCTGTACAGATATCCGCAGAAGAAACGGCAAAGTGCTGCAATCAAAAATGTGGTTTCTGTGCTGCAGCAAAATGTCCTGATCATGTTAACAAGACTAAAATCTCAAGGAATGAAAACTAACTGAGCAGCTTAACATGGAAAAAACATCAGTCAGCTGCTACTAGCCAGCAACATTTTATGTGGTCGATAACTCAAATACGCTCTTAAAAATGTCAGATCCTGTAGATCATAAATTGAAAACCCTGAAATATGCCTTGTGGGGATTTAAACCGAAATGAATAGTCCCATTTTAATCACAGCAATGCCAGCAGAAACCCATGACACCCAGGACACGTGGATGACATTAATGGGATAAAACTTGTGCCTTCAATATTATTTCTGAGCTTCCTAAATGTGAGAATCCATCAACTTTATACAAAAATCACATGCATTCAAGATGATGGCTTGCTATTACTAAGAAATGCACCCTTGCAAAGGGACCTTCATCTGACAAAATTAATTTGAAACTTTCATGTTTTTCCTGCCAAAACTATTATAGAGAACAATAAGAATATTATTTTAGTTGTTCTCATGATTTACAGGGGTGTGGAAATTAATTTTTTTTCTACTTGTCCACGGACAAGTAAACTTAGAAAATCCACTTGTCCGCCAGTTAAATTCACTTGTCCATAAACAAATAACAAAAGTGAAAAGTTTATTTTTTCTGATCTCTTTTATTGAGACCAAAACTGCCTTCCATTTTAAAACTGAAAAAAGTTCTTTCAGGGAGTAGTATTTTGCCATCTTGCTCTAGAACATTTTATAAAAGATTCCCTTATTTGAACTCACTAATAAACAATGCCTTCATTATAGCTACACTAGTTCTGTTTCACATACTACAGTTACAGTGAAGATTTTTATAGATATTTCATAACCTTTGGAAACCGTTAGAATGTTTTATTTTTTAATAAACTGACAGCGCAAAACCAACTTGTTTTATATGAAATATTCGCTAATCAAAAACGATCTATTGACAGCTCATCAAAATTGATGTTGTCACGCAATAAATTTCTTAACTCCTCAATATATCATAACCTACACGAAATTGCCGGAAAAGGGTGGAGTGCCCTCTCAGGGTTGGGAGCGAGATCCTGCCTCAAGTGGAGGAGTTCAAGTATCTTGGGGTCTTGTTCACGAGTGAGGGAAGAATGGAGCGTGAGATCGACAGGCGGATCGGTGCGGCGTCCGCAGTAATGCGGGCACTGCATCGGTCTGTCGTGGTGAAAAAGGAGCTGAGCCATAAGGCAAAGCTCTCAATTTACCAGTCGATCTATGTTCCTACCCTCACCTATGGTCATGAGCTATGGGTAGTGACCGAAAGAACGAGATCGCGAATACAAGCGGCTGAAATGAGTTTCCTCCGCAGGGTGTCTGGGCTCTCCCTTAAAGATAGGGTGAGAAGCTCAGTCATCCGGGAGGGGCTCAGAGTAGAGCCGCTGCTCCTCCGCATCGAGAGAAGTCAGATGAGGTGGCTCGGGCATCTGATCAGGATGCCTCCTGGACGCCTCCCTGGTGAGATGTTCCGGGCACGTCCAACCGGGAGGAGGCCCCGGGGAAGACCCAGGACACGCTGGAGGGACTATGTCTCCCGGCTGACCTGGGAACGCCTCAGGATTCTCCCGGAAGAGCTAGAAGAAGTGGCGGGAGAGAGGGAAGTCTGGGCATCTCTGCTCAAGCTGCTGCCCCCGCGACCCGACCTCGGATAAGTGGAAGAGGATGGATGGATGGACACGAAATTGCAAATTTCAGGAAAGATTAACTGCCTAACAAGCTTTGTTATGTGGTGAAAACAATTGTATTGTAAGTAAAATGACTGCATTTTTATGTAGAAACAATTAATTTTATCAATCTTCTTCTATAATACACTACCATGGCTGTTCATTTGTCTGTCCAGGATTTTAAATCACCTGTAGCTCGCAAACCATTTCACCTTTTGACTTGAAATTTGGTACACATACAGTATACTACGTGACGTCTACTATCCGCTTTCGGGGTGATGATTTGTATTACTCTTTATTTTTATTTTATTTTATTGTTGAATCAACTCTCGGCAGTGCGCAGCAGGGCGGCGCATGCGTATGGGAGCCGTTCTCATTCCCCACCACCTTCGCTAATCATTCTTGAGGCAGATTGAACACTTAAGTGCCAGTTTAAGTGAAAAATTAAAGAAAACGTACTAAGTAATTGCAACACAAAAACTAACTTAATCAGTTTTAACGCGAAAAGATGCCAACGAAAGAAGAGAAGCAGCGGGCCGCTACGGTGGAGAAAAGCAGAGCTGCTCAGGAAGCAGCAAGCGCATCAACCTCTGAGCAAATGAATGCTAAACGTACAGAGAAAAAGGATGAAAACTAGGAATGCTCAAGTCAAGTGTATTTATTCACTGCATGTTATCGTGCAGTATGCCGTTACTGGTAATATATAAAAGTTATTGATTATAATGAAAAATCATCAGATTACATCGTAATGTTGGCATGAAAAAAATGACCGCATCTCCAAGCGTGTACGTATTAGGGTAAAATACTTATTTAAGACCGTAAGAGTGCTTCCCCTTTGAAAAACCAGTCGTCATTTTGTAAACAATATTGAAGACCAATTTGAGACATGAAGAACATGCCTAAGTAGACTGTTTCCGCACAAAGTACGTACCCAAATGTTTAAAATGTGAAAGTAGTGGTAAAATGTGCCTTGCACAGCACATATATTTTTCTCCAGAAAACTGCACTTGTCCGCGGACAACTGAAACAGAAAAACACGCTTGTCCGACGGTCAATTTACCCGTGTCGGACGAGTCAGGCGTTGGATTTCCACACCCCTGATTTACAATTCAATAACCAGATAAACAAAAATAATAATGTAGGAATAGATTATAATTTTGCATCTTTACATCCTTCATTTCTTTGACGAGAAGATATTCTGTAATTTATTGTTAAGACCCACAAACCACAATCTGCTTTGTTTATGTTAATCCTTTTTGAAAATGACTAATACTCTGTGCATGATGCTTACTATAATTGCCATATTTACTTTTTAAATATATTTAATTGCTTTATTTTGGTACTAAGTTAACATTAAAATAATTAGTGGATCATTTTCCCTGCATGTAGGTCAATGTCAGTCCAAACTATGTATGAATTTGACTTTACAAGGTAAATGATTAGATTTCACATTTAACTCACAATTTGGGCAGATTTTTATAACACAATCCTGTACATCTGCTGTTTGTCTCATTTGTATAGAATGTCTAAAGTGAATGGGAAAGCAAAGCCCATTACGTCTGACTGCAGCTGGAAAAACAACAAATAAATAAGCACTGCATGCAGGAATAAGAGGAGGAGTCCTCTGCATTTTGTATCTTTTCTATGAAGCTTTTTCTTGGTCAGTTTAGAAATGTCAATCAACCCTAATCTGCACATCTGGTCTGGGGTGCAAGGAAAACTAGAATACCCAGAGAAAATCCATACAACTAATACTTAAATATTCTGCAGCAAGGAATATCTAGTAACTAAAACCAGACAAGACGATCATTAGAGTAAAGTCTTGTCATTGCCATCCAGTCAGTAAGTTCAAAAGCCTTCTTCAAATATACACAGTTGTGAATTGCTTTGCTTTCTTAGCTTACAGAACTCATTAATGCTTCAGAATGAAAAGCATGATGTATATATTTTTTTATTTCCTAGGATAAAGAGACGTTCTACACGCATACCTGGATGGAACCCGAGTCCTATCATGCAGTGGGCGACACCTCAGCACCACACCAATTGTGATCTCCAACAGGCCTGACCCCATTGGATCTCTGGTGGTTTTGACTTAAAGGGGATGAGGTTCCCTAGGGATTTCCTCGTCTCCCTTCATAATGCGAGCAGCCGCCCATGCAAAGCTACTCCCGCAGAGAGCAGAAAGAAGTCCTGTTTGTCATTGTGGAGCTGTGTAAAGTTTTTTACGTTGGCTGGAGTGGCAGTCCTGCCATAAACCCCCAAGTTTTCCCTGCAAGTTGGATGACCACTTGCAGGGCGAATGCAGTTTAACTTCATATCCAGGACTTTCCAGGTCGCTGGAAAGAGGTGTTTGGCATTCCCGATATTTTTGCAAAAGGACGAAGGTCCAAATCTGGAGAGTCCTGGTGCTTCCTGTTTTGCCATATGGTTACATGACATGGATGCTATCCAGTGACCTGAGACGAAGACTGGACTCCTTTGGTACTGTTTCTTTTTGTAGAATTCTTGGGTACCGCTGATTTGACTTTGTGTTAAATGAGTGGTTGCTCACAGAGTTCCAAATGAGGCACATTACCTGCATTGTGACAGAGTGTCAGTTACGGCACTACGGCAACATGGCATGCAATGTGGTGTGCTCCCCAAACTGAACTGACCTAGGATAAATAAAATTACGTATTTTGCTCTGTGGGAGTGAGACATGGCTGAAGAAAATAGAACATGAAGCCAAGCTGCAAAGAACAGTGAATGAAAAGATCGATGTGTATAGACCTGCTTTTTGTACACTGCAAGTAAAGCTCGTTATTTTTCAAGAAGCAAAGGAACATTAGGGCTGTAGTAGTGCATACCAGAAACAACAACATGGACTGAGACAAAGTTGAATTCAGAGTTAAGAGAAAAACTTAGTATGGAGGCAGTGGGCGTGTCACGAAGAAACAGATTAAGATGATTTGGGCATGTGACAGGCAGAAGATGATTGGGTGAAGAGGTCTACCAAGATGGAGGTGGATGTGATGAGGCCAAGAGGAAGGCCAAAGAAGACATAAAATATGCGTCAGATTATTTGAAATAAAATGGTCTCAAAAGACCATGGGGAGTAGAGGAAAGAACGCTTGGCGGGCAGGGCTTTGCAGCGGCGCAGAGAGAGGAGAGAGGCCGAGGTGAGAGAGTATTACAACAAAGTATTTTTATGGTCCCGACAGTTTCCCCATATAACACGAGTCTATAGAAATCGTGTTACTACGAAGTACATTCAGCAGATACTTTCATTACAATGAAGTGACCTTGAAATGCTTGAACGAATCATCCACAGAGCAGTTAGATCTGTGGTCGCAGCTCAGATGTACACGTTTGCACAACGATCCCCAAACAGAAACACTGTAAAAAAAAAAAAAAAATCTCTTTCTTCGAACTTTCCTTGTACTGTTTTTTTTTTTTTTTTGCTGTTTTTGTGATACTTTTTGCTTATTGCTTGTCAACATTTGAAAAACATCCATTGGAATTTAACTCATTGTCACCCTCCTATAGAAACGGCAGACACAAAAAAAACGATAACAGTGTTAATGTTTGTGATGTGCAATCTGTTGGAATGGCCAATGGAAAGCATATGTCTTGTTTATATGCAAAAAAAGAAGAAAAATCTCGGGTTGCAAACGTATGCGAACTACTTAATAACTTAATAATAATAGGAATGTTATGTAAATTGTGTATAAAACTGCCCCCCCGACCGGTCCGTGAAAAATTTTGCATCTAAGAAAGTGGTCCTTGCTGTCAAAAAGGTTGGGGACCACTGTACTAGGGAATTTATCTTGCTGCCTTCTTTAGCAAAAAATGTTCAGGAATATGTTTCTGATTGCTCCATCTGCAATTGTAACAAACCCATTACTGCGTTTCTTGTAGGTTTATTTAGGCCTTTAGCTCCTCCCATTCAACCCTTGGGAGGAAATCGTTTTAGACATTATTACAGATTTACCACCTTTCCATGGCTTCACCAGAAAACTGTTTACAGTTGACTGCCTTTCTATGATTGCTCACTTTATCCCATTGAAGAAACTCCCATCTGCTAACAACTGTGCTGTGATTTCTGCTAAAGAATTTATGTAGCTTCAAGAACTTCCAAATTCAATTATCTAAGACTTAAGTCTACAGTTTGTTTCACAATTTCAGACATGTTTTTAGAAAAATTCTCACTTAAAGCTATCTTCCTGAAAACAATGGTAAGTCTGACCAAGCAAACTGGGACCTTGAAAAATGCTGGAGTTGTAACAATTCACAATTGGACTCGGTAGATTTATTGCAAATTAAGAATTATAGTATCTGCTAATCTCTTGCCTACTATGGGTATTTCCCCATTTTAATGTCTGAATGAATAATTTTAAGCTAAAACTTCTTGAGATTGATTCTGCATCTTCATCATTTCCTAGTCTTTGTATCTTTTTCAGACACCATAAAAAGACCTCTGCAAAACAAATTTCAAGTTGGACAGAGTCTCTTGACAAGAAATATCCACTTCAGCGTTCCATGCTAAAAACTAGGTCTATGTTTTATTAGACTTATTGGTCCTTACACTATTTTGAACAAGGTTGTCCCTGTTTCCTCTAAACTGGCCTAGAGCAAATTTCAAAAATCGGGAATGGTCTCCCCAGACTATACACAGATATGGGGATGGATATTTTAGGAGTAAACAGCAAGACAATAATTATCTATATATATAACTAGCAAAATACCCGCGCTTCGCAGCGGAGAAGTAGTGTGTTAAAGAGGTTATGAAAAAAAAAGGAAACATTTTAAAAATAACGTAACATGATTGTCAATGTAATTGTGTTGTCATTGTTATGAGTGTTGCTGTGTTTTATATATATAAAATACACACACACACATATAAACATATATATACATATACATATACACATATATATACATATCTACATATATATATATATATATATATATACATATACACATCCACATATCAACATATATATATACACATATATACACACCCACACGCTTTATGGGTGATGATTGTTTTACTCTTTTTATCTTTATTTTATTTTATTGTAGAATCAACTCCTATCTGCGCACAGCAGGGCAGCCGTGGGCGGATGCGTATGGTGTATTCACTCCATGTTATCGTGCATTGCGCTGTCAGTGGTATTTTGATAAAAGAATTTGAACAACATATAAGAAGCGTATAAATTATTAAACAGTAAAACATTAACATTTAAGAAGTAAAGTTACATTAAGTACTACTGCAGTGCCTTCGGGTATACCTCATTTTTTGTTTGCCCATTACATGCTTAAATGTATACATTTTTTGGTGCACCTACCCGAGAACACGCGACATATAACAGAGCGTGGGAGAAGCATGTATTTTAAACACGCGTTGAGTTCATCTGCTGGTCTCCCTCGTGGAATAACTGGTAATGTTTGACTAAAATCTACAGCGAGTAAAACGACATTACCTCCTTTTTTTTTTTTTACGATCTCTGAGATCTTGCTTTTTTCGGTTCAAGGCTTCATAAGCTCTTTTATGTTGTATGGTGTACTTATCCCAAACCATCATCTTTGAATGTTGCAAGACTTTCGCCTTGTATGTAGATCGGGGTAATTACATTCATTGCATTCCTAGTCTGAATCACAATCTGATTGTATGGGTGGTTACCTGGCACTGTAGGGTTGCCACCCGTCCTTTAAAATACGGAATCGTGCCGCGTTTGAGAATGAAATTGCGCGTCCCGTTTTGAATCAATACTGGACGGGATTTATCCCGTATTTTTTTTATAATTTTTTTTTTAAAGCAGCGTCTCATGCAAATCATCCCACACGCATTTTATGAAGATGCCTCCTTTCCTAGTTTTGATTGGGTAATACTTGATGTCATCGTTAGTTTGATTGGTGTTTTTAACTGTCCAGTGAGGAGGGCGTGTCTTTTAAGTACAGTCTGCAAAGTGTTGGCACTGAGATGTGGCGTCAGCGCCATAGTTGAAGCCCCTAACGTTGCGGTCAGCAAGTCGGCTAACATCCGCCATGTGCCGTCTTTCAGTTGCGAGAAGCAGATCATAGAATGGTTGAAACTGTTGCCCCTAACGTTGCGCCACGGCGTGTGGTTCGTTTATACCTCGTGTCTTCTCATTAAACTTTTATCTCGCAAATATGTTATTGCAATCCGCAGCGGAAGCGTTTCTATAAACTTAATTTAAACTTACGTTTTACACCGTGCTTTGTTTCCCTTATGAACATGCTTGTATGCTTAACTCGCTCCGTTCTCAATTGTTTAATTAATTTTTTGCTCTTCGCTGTTTGCGGCTGTTCCTCCATTTCCCCCTACTTCGTTCTTTTATCTCGCGAATATGGTATTGCAATCCTTAACGGGAGCGTTTTAATAAACTGATTGAAAATAGTTTTGCATTTACCTTTTTAGTAAAAGGCGAGCTTTTAAGCCTGAGAAATCACCCTGTAAATGCACACGTTTAATTGGACATGTGTTAATATGTATGGTTACACAGTATTAAAAGACAGTGAACAACGTCAGTTACCTTTGTTCCCGCGTTTGATAAAAGGTGAGCTTTTAAGCCTGAGAAATCACCCCGTAAATGCACACGTTTAATTGCACATGTGTTAATATGTATGCTTACACAGTATTAAAAGACAGTCAAAAATTAACGTCATTTACCTTCGTTCCCGCGTGTGACTCGTGCTGTAAATGTTTTCCTTGTTTTTAGTTCACGTGATTACGTAGGAGGCGTGATGACGCGATACGTGACTCCGCCTCCTCCATTACAGTGTATGGACAAAAAATATGTTCCAGTTATGACCATTACGCTTTGAATTTCGAAATGAAACCTGCCTAACTTTTGTAAGTAAGCTGTAAGGAATGAGCCTGCCAAATTTCAGCCTTCCACCTACACGGGAAGTTGGAGAATTAGTGATGAGTGAGTGAGTCAGTCAGTCAGTCAGTCAGTCAGTCAGTCAGTCAGTCAGTCAGTCAGTCAGTCAGTGAGGGCTTTGCCTTTTATTATTATAGATTCACAGAACAAGCAAGACAACTATGGGATACGCACGGCATAGCCGACAGAACAAGCAAGACAACCATGGGATACGCACGGCATAGCCACACCTGCCAACTCACAGAGACCCGCCCACCAACGCTAAGACCATGGGATACGATGACAACTCACAGAGCCACGACCACCAACAATTCACTAAGCAGCCGACCATGGCACACACCCGACAACAATTCGAGTGAGAGCGAAAGCATTTGCCAAGAATGTTTTCAATAATCAAGAACGAAAGTCGGAGGTTCGAAGACAGTCACATACTGTCATAGTTCCGACCATAAACGATGCTGACAGGCAATCCGGCGTCTATCCCATGACCCGCCGGGCAGCCAACCGGGTAACCAAAGTCTTTGGGTTCTGGGGGGGGGGAGTATCGTTGCAAAGCTGAAACTTAAAGGAATTGACGGAAGGGCACCACCAGGTGTGGAGCCTTTCGCTTAATTTGACTCAACACGGGAAACCTCACCCAGCCTGGACACGGCGAGGATTGACAGATTGATAGCTCTTTCTCGATTCTGTGGGTGGTGGTGCATGGCCGTTCTTAGTTGGTGGAGCGATTTGTCTGGTTAATTCAGAAAATGAACGAGACTCCCACCTGCTAAATAGTTACACAACACAAGAGCGGTCAGCATCCAACCTCTTAGAGGGACAAGTGGCTTTCAGCCACATGAGATTGAGCATTAACAAGTCTGTGATGCCCTTGGATGTCCGGTACTGCATGCGCGCTACACTGAATGGATCAACGTGTGTCTACCCGGCGCCGAGAGACGTGGGTAAGTCGTTGAACCCCATTCGTGAGGGAGACCGGGGCTTGCAATTGTTCCCCACGAACGAGGAATTCTCAGTAAGTGCAGGTCATACGCTTGCACTGATTACGTCCCTGCCCTTTGTACACACCCCCCCCTCGCTACTACCATGGTCGGGTGACTTGGTGGATTATATATAGAAAAGCAGCCGGAACCGCAAACAACAATGAAAAGATAACGTGGCTCATAGGTGCATGTGGACTGTAGCAGAGGCAAAAGCGACTGAGGCGGTGTGTGGAAAATGAACAGTCAACGTGACCCACAGGTGCATGTGGACTGTACACAGACGAAAGCGACTCAGGTGAGGAGTTGGGAGCGGGCACATGAGCAGGCAGTGCGTACTGAACGATGATTGTATGTTGGTTTGTAGCGTGCATTGTTGCAATGTTACTTTTCTTGGTGGTTTATTAAATTACGGATTTTTCAAATGTTCATTTTTTTCCCTGTGCTTAAAAATCATTTAAAAAGCGGCGTGATTATGCGGCGTATGCTACGCCGCGGGTTGGCTAGTATTTTTATATTATGTTGATTAAAGAACTATTAACAACAAATAAAATCAAATTAATAATATGTTGAACAATTGTTATAAAAGTAAAGTTAAATAAATCGGACTCTGCAGCTGCATGAATAAAAAAGTACCACTTCTGGTTAGCAAAAATAGCTCAAAAGTTGATAGAAATCTATGTTTTGTAACTAATACCTGTATGCAAAATTTGGTTAACCATCTGAAAGCATACTCAAGTTATCACGTTTACATACACATAAACACACAAACACACACACAGACAGACATAATTACAACAATGGTATTCTTGGATTCACGGAGGTCTAAAACGTTGAGATTCATCAAAATCTCGAAACCAAATTTTTGGACGATTACAATACTTTCTCTACGAGAAAGTAAATCAGACTCAGGGAGGTCTAAAATGTTGAGATTCACCAAAATTCAAGGTCGAATTTTTGAAAGATTATGATACTTTTCCTATACTTTATATACGAGAAAGTAAAAATATCCTACATTTTATGTTTCCCAGTTAAAACAAATTCTTTTAAGCAGTTCATACTGTCCTGCAGATTGATGAAGATTGTGAATATGAATTAGATTACAAACATAGGGGTAGGCAGATTTATCATTTTGTCCACTAGTTTGTTCTAAATAGAAGTCCTTTGTCATGATGTTCAAAGGTGAATTTGAATTGTTTTCAATATTTTCATTTCACAATGAAATATTTTCCGTATTATTTTTACATTTACAC
The DNA here is from genome assembly GCF_900747795.2 of Erpetoichthys calabaricus. NCBI lineage: Eukaryota > Metazoa > Chordata > Cladistia > Polypteriformes > Polypteridae > Erpetoichthys > Erpetoichthys calabaricus. The sequence goes on along the minus strand of NC_041406.2, from coordinate 50,301,709 downwards.
AATGCCATTTGATTTCTCCCAGGACAGCCATATTGTTTACTGTGCTGCAGTGCATGCCTGTCATCTGGCACACTTTATTTGATGCTATTCACTCCTGACAGTATCAACAAATTTATTTTCACATTTATTTTTGACTTCTGGGTTATGAACTCATTGGCTGATGTTGACCTTGCTTTTAGTTTAATCTTCTGTGCGCTGCCAAATTCCACTTTTTTGTAACTGTCCTTATAACTGTCTTTTCACTGAGGAATATTTTTTGCTATTTTGTTTTTTTCTTTATGTCTATTTCTCCCTGACACTTACTGTCTACTTAATCTCTTTGTTAATACGCTTTCCTCCATTTCTTGGTCCTCCAAATTTCATTGACAAATTTAATATTTTGCTAATTTTTTTAATTGATATTCCACTTCAGAGTTCTCCAATCTATTTTGACAGCATCACGTACAAACACCAAGTACATTCATATGTATAGGAGCAATTTAGCATCAAAAATTAATTTCACATTAATTTTCTTTGGTTTAAAATGTATTTCAGCAGTAAATGAAAATGCATGCATATTACAGCCTCAGTCCAGGTTTACTCCCAAATCGATGTCTGTACAAGCTCATTTTAACCTGCTGGCACTGCTTTCAGGCATCTGAAAATGATGATACTAAAGCTGCCGTTCTGGCGCTGGCTCTCTGAAGCAGACCTTCCTGTGGTTTACTGTACTAAAGCTTTTCAGGGTTCAATTAATTTCTCTGTTTCCATAGTGAATTTTTCTCGGTCCCTAATGTCTGGATCTTTCCAAGTTGCTCCTAGTGTCCATCAATCCCACATTCTTGTGTCTACACCTTGCACTTCAGTTTTAATTTTTATTCTACTCACAAACTTTACAGTTTGATGCTGTTTTTTTATCCTGTTTACTTTGGAAAGCATATTGGGATGGTGCATACTGTCAATGGTGCAACATAACACAGGAGGATGACTAACTGATTAATTCAATTTTTAGCAGACAAACTTCCACTACGAGTGAAATAAAACAGTAATTACAATTGTGCATTGTAAAATTTTTGAATCTTAAAATACTGAAATTTAAAAATGAAACTAGGTCTCAAAACCATAGTGCATTCTAAATTTGCCCTAAGCCTAAATTTTAACAAGTTACAATCTGTGTATTAAAACATGCAGTCACAGTGATTCAGGTTTTACTTTACAACATTTGTTTGCACTTTCTAGTAGTTTTTGTTGTCCACTTTATTTCAAGGACATGTTTTAATTTACAAGCATTTGTGTAAAAACAATGGAATAAAAGTAGACAGGATTATATTTCTTAATCCACTTAGGTAGTTAGCCTTCGGACTAAAGATAACATGAAACATTACAAGATAAGTGTCTTAGTTCTATGTTATTTCTGAGCACTTTTGAGGCTAATATTAGCAAAAAAGTATATTTCAAGTTTTTGAATGCTTTTAATAAAAAAAAGATTTATAATTACAGTGAAACTGAGCACTGCACAAAGTCAATATCTGTTTGAGAAAGTATCCATTTTCACAAGTGTTGTAATATATGGACATTATACTTATTGTGTATATGTGGATGTATGAAGTGTTTCATTTAGAATGCATGCAAATAAGCCGATATGGCTGGCACACTCTACTTTAATGTAGCCCATTATTTCCTCACACCACAACCTAATACCATTATATTTTTAAAGTTTTTTTTTTACTTCTAAACATTAAAAATACATATTAACAATAATACTTACATATAAAAAAACAAATACAAATACACAATTGCCTTGATTGCTTTAAAGAACATTACATTGGGTTATAAACTCAGTCTTTACTGCCTAAAATGATCAGCATACTGAAAATTACAATCCTAAATTCAATACACAACACATACACATCGAGTGAAATGTCCCTTTTTACTGAATTTTTATGCTTTGTGTCATTTTATCTAACAGCATATCAGGCTGAGAAATAGCATGCACAGTGAGTTTCAATGCAGTGAATTTTATAAAAAAGACTAGCACACTGCACACCATACTACTATGTTTATACAGTAATAAAAAGAAGACAGCTGTATAACAATTGTCTATTTATAAAGTTCAGATATACTGATAATTACCATGAACCAATAAAGTTACATTTTAAAATGAAAAATGTTTATCAAAATCAACAATCACCTGCTGCACATGCAGGAGAAAGCATTCATTGCAGATTACAAACGTGTCCCTAATACTACACCCCTCTGTTGAACTACTCATCCTGTATTCATCTTTTGTATTCATACAAGAATATTTTCTGAGGTATTTGTATACAGTACTAACGTTTTACTAATGTAATGTCCCATTTTTAAAATGAACAAAATTAATTAAAATCAACCACCAGCACAGAAACACCTAACAGGTACCCCATTACAACACATACAAATGTCCTCACTTAAATATAATGTGATCATAGAAACCAAGAACTATGCATTTGCTCTTTCACAATCTCGTTCACTCTGAAACACTTTCAAGATGAACAACTGAAAATTGCAGGGATGACGGAGCAAGTAACAAACCCACAATCTAGTCTACATGGGCCAATCTGCTCAAATTGCTTTGCAAGCTTGCGGTAATTTTGTTGCTTTGATTATTTATATTTCACAGATGCGCATACAGTATTTTTTGTCTTTTGGTTTTGTTTCAACAAGTTAATGTAACAGGTTCCTTTTTTAGTATGTTGAACTTGTTCTAATGGTTACCTTAACCTTGATATAGCAGCAATAAGGACATTTTATAAGCAAATCACAACATATACACTCATACTCAAAAAAAAAAAAAATGTAATATATTTCAGCTTACAAATGTTCAGTTAAAACATATTTGTAAGCACTGAAGTTTCCACTTGTTTCACAGAATGTTCCATTTTCTCAGAGTCGACTAATAATGCTGATCTAAGAAGACCGGACAGAGAGTAGCATACCATGATGTGGAGTCAAACCAGTTAGAAAAACACAATCATGATCAGACAAAAAAGAATTGTACTGTAGCTGAACACTCTGCTGTGCGGTCTCCAGTGGCACCCGTACCAATTTAACACTGTCAGCACCAACGTCCTGAACCTGTAATGTTATATGAAAGTAGGAGCAAATTCTGGGACCTCCACTGATCATCAGTACTTTCTTACCACTCTCTTGTTGTACACACCTTCAATTTTTTACAGCCAGTAACTATGTAAATGCAGCACCACCCCCTAAATTATTAATTACTAATGATAATTCAAATGAAGAATACTAAAAAGTTTAATACAAATGAGAAATGGAGGTTTTTCCTGGGTGAATCAGACGACAGTACTTCGATATTCACAGTATTTGGGTCCCTACTGGGGAATTCTTTCTCTAATTTTTTTTTTATTCTTTCAGTGTCTTTTTATCTTGAAACTCCTAACATTTTTAGCAGTCTAAAGACACTCATTCATGTTAACTGGTGGTGACTGTAACATCCCTATTACTGTGAACTAAACTTCTGGGTGCTGTTAAGGTTGAGTTCCTGCCCAGTGCTATCAGACAGCTGACAATCCTATTCTGCTACAAAAAAAAAAGGATTGATAGGAAGAAAGGTATAGCAATACTCCAAAAAACACGGATATGTACTCAAGTGTCTTTGACAAAACTGTATTTCAAAGGCCTAATAAAAAGTAACACAAAATAAGACAGCATTTCCCTTTAACCAAAATGTCTCAAGCGTACTAAAAATGAGCCAAAACACTATGGTGAATACTGCCTTCGGTTAAAGTCATAACCCACTTAAACAAATCATTGAAAAAAAGAAAAATAACGTGAATTGAAGTAGTAATGAGCTAAAGAATTCAGATTCACTTTATTTCACATAGCTTCTGTCTATAATGAACACTGTTCTCATTAAAAGTGCAGTTCTTCTTATATACTTTTATACAGTTGGTGCCCAGGCAGGTTAAGGGCTTTGCTTAGGGCCAAACCAAGAGTCAGAGGTGGTGACTGAACTGGCAGCTTTATGGAGCTTCTAACCATTTAAAGTGTATTTTCGACTATGAAGTGTTCTGCATAAAATGAAACCTGTTTTATTGTTGTAATCAAATTACACTTTTAAGTCACTAGGAACTTGGCGTCTACCATTCTCTATTGATAGCTGGTAAGCATTTATTTGTTTATTTATTATAACATTTCAGACTTTTTTTTATTTTACAAAATCATAGGCTGGTGTGTTAAAAAAATGGATGGGGGGTTGTTCCCAGTTTTAAGCCCCCACCTCCATTCAACATACCTACCATTCTAAGTTCCCAGCTAAATCCAATTCAGGGGATAAAGGGCAAATGCGAGGCTGGAACCGGCCCTCGATAGTGTGCTGGCCCCCTGCAGGGCACGTTCACTCAAACAAGACCTCCTAATTGACCTAACAGGCATGTCTTTACGATACTGATGGCTGCAATATTTGTATAAACATGGTAGAAATGTGCAAACTCCACACAAAAAGTGATTGGGACAATGTTTATACCTGGACCCTGCACCACTGCACAGCGCTAAAATGAATTACCGAACAAGACTGAGACTTTTAACTGTGTGCTGCCAATTGAATAAAAGCTGATAGACATGGTGGCTCCCTAATTCAGAAACTCAAAGGGGTATTTCAGTTGCAGCAATTATTTTTAAAATCTTTGCAGTGAGTTCTGGCCTTTGTGTTTTGCTTCTTATTTGCTTATCTTCTTTGCGTTCCATTTTTTTTTCCATTATTTAACATTTACTCAGTTTTTCTAGTATGAGCAGACGTTTCAGCTTCAACTTTATTTTTCAACATTTCCTTAGTATTTCATGGCCTCGTAGACTTTAATGCACATAATAAAATATCATGCTGTCTGTATGATTCATTTCCTATTCACACAAAATATTAGGAACTACAGTGAAGGCATACAAATTGCTGTACTTAAAGGCTTTATTGGAATGACAAGTAAGTAAACGTGTACCCCTCAATCACATTCAATTATATCATAATATAAATACCTCCACTTCATACATGCAGACAGACCACATAATGGATGGGGAGAGCTTTTTTCCCCTACTTTTCTGGATCATTAATGGTCTGTTTTGCTACAGAACACAACTTTCACACCACGATGTGAACAGAATGCTGCTTCAAATAACTGCCCACTGCAGTTTATGGCTGAAAAACCTCCAAATAAATTTAAAAATGACCCAAAGTGGCTTGAAAGAAAACAGCTGTGCTCAGTGGTTAATGGTGCACTACTGCCATCATGTGGCAGAAATGGCACTTCCTCCTCACAGCAGGGAATGAAGGAATTTCATCATTTATTTTGTGTGTGTGTGTGTGTGTGTGTGTGTGTGTGTGTGTGTGCGTGTGTGTGTGCACTTCCAGGAAGGAACAAATGTCTTGAAGACAATTTGGCAGTAAATTCACTTACACTGTCCAAGCATTGCTATGCCTGAAAGATCACTAGATATTTTATTACTGAAGTAACACACAAGGTTAACAAGATAACAAACAGCCCTTTACAGGCAGACATCTATAATGCAAGGCACTATAATAAAACATTTAGTTTATGACAGATTTCAGAAACTGTTGCTTTCAGATATTAGTACAGCACTTTTGATTTCCTCAACACTGTAGGAAAACATAATTTTTTGCTTCCACAATACGAAAGTCTATTGAAATGGAAAAATTCATTCAGCCATTTCTAAACTTGATTAATCCAATGCACTTTCATGGGGCTAGCCAATCATTCATAATCAGAAAGTAGTTGCCTGCACTTGCTTTCCTTAATATAGTCCATCAATAGAGTCAACAAACAACACTGAAAATATTTTCCTTTAAATCATCAAAGTTGGAACACTTTTTTGTTTTCCCTTTCTTTAACTCAGGGAGAACCACAAAATGATCCCAAACAGAATGCTTAGTTTGTATTGAAACTGCTGTAAAAAGGCACTATATCAAAGAAAGACTGGCTAAAGATTAACTGATGAAAGGCATTCAACCATAATTACGCAAGTCTAATTATATACTAAACAGTCTTTCATGATGACTAAGTGACCTGCACGGAGTATCAAAACAGAACACAATTAAACTTTTAATAGTGAAAGGGCCTCAGAAAGAGAAGAAAACAAGGGAGGGGTTGGGTTTGTCCATGAATGTCTGCGGGTTAAAAACAGTGTTGAAGAACATCTTAGAATGGATTATTTTATTTTAAAAGTTGGGTAGCAAGATAATGTCATTAAAAACTGCTGCTTGCGTCATCAGTGGTTTAATTCTGTGCACATAATTAAAGTCTGCCTGTAATGGCTTACAGCTGCAGTATTCATTTAGTATTATATAAATCATTAAAAACAGCAGAAAAGGGCACTTCGCACCACCTTCGAACATTTAATGAGCCTTCATTGTAGCAAGTCAAGACATTTCACCTCGCATTTAAGCTGAAAGCAAACAAATTGTTTAGTGGTGTTTAAATTAATCCACATAACACCGTATTAAAAAACCACAATGAAGAAAATGTATATTTGTAACGGTTTTCCTTTTTTTTAAGGCAACATTATGCTGTAAATTAAAATTTTAACACCTTATAATTAGGAAAGAATTCAGACAGCTCCTGGCAACACTTTCCAGCCCAACAGGAAAGACCAACATTAAAATGATGGCAGACAACAAACTTGGGATATCTGTATTAACTGAACTAACTATATTGTCCCCAAGTTAGTACTTCATGCAGGCACCGCTAAAAGTATATTTCCACAAACATGGTATTTACATTGAATCTGGAAACAAAAATACAATTATAAATCTATATTTAGCATTGCAACAAGTCTGCCAGCTTCAGGAAGGTGTGTGCAGCCTGCAATATCAAAAGCAAAGCATATTCTGTGACACACTCTTGCAACAGGTCCAACTACTTGGAATAACATTTCTTAAACAAATATTAAAATAAAAACAGCATTTGAATTAATGTTCACTCGAAAAAAGCAGTACTGATTAAACAGAAATAGATGAGCAGTAAGGAAAGCCATAAATGACAGTAACTGCACCAAGTTAAGACCTCTACACTGGGCAGATATGGGCAAGATTCATGATTATTTATTGATCTGTGCTTTCTGACACCTTATAAATCAGAGCGCTCTAGTATACAGGCGGCTTTCCCAGATTACACAGGGGAAAGCCTGTATCTCCGAAGGCCACCCCAGAGACTAAAAAGTGGACCGAGCAGACATGAGGCCTTTGTATATGGGCTGTTTTATATTAGGCTTAAACGTGTGTGACATGAACGCGCCGTTGGTCGGCAGACAGGTGGTTACACTGAGGTGGTCCTTAATTTGGATTTTATTGATTTTATTCAATAAATTACTAAATACAAGTTCCAGATATTCTATAGACAAAGCAGCTTGACAGTTAAGTCAGCAGGGGACTGAGAGAGAGGTTAATTTTGTAAGCAATAAGCAAATGGGAGGTCCGGAAAATGCAAGAGCTGAAAAAGGAGTGCAGTTATATGAATAACAGCAAAAAAGGAAAAGGGATGATAAAACTATTCAAACGGAGTTACAACATCCTATATGATGTGGCTGGGCTGGTTTAACAAAAGTGAACACCCTCATCTCTAACTTGGAAGCACTCCACTCATGTGAACCAAGCTGTTAACAATAAATATATCCCACAAAATATTCTTAAACCTACTTAATTTAATTCAGAGTTGAGGGATCCCTGAGCCGGTCCATGAAACACTGGGCACAACACAGGAGACATCCCAATACAGGATGCCAGTCCATCGCAAGGTCCACAACCCCCCTAAACCCAAGCTCACAACTGGAATTGTCTTTGGTGATGTGAGAGGAAAAATCCATACAGGTACTGAGAGAATGTGCAGACTTCATACGGACAATGAGCAGGCAGGCATGAGAGTCAAGCTTAGGATGCTGGATTCATGAAACGGCAGCACTAACCACTGCAGTAATGTGCAACCTATAACTTCTCCCATTAAATGATATTCACTGACTGGTCAAATTATTGGCTGATTACTGTATATAATTGCATGGATCAGCAGGTTCCTAATAATTTGATCAGTGAGTGTATATAAAATAAAAATATATTCAAACATCTATCCATCCGTTTTCCAACCCGATGAATCCGAACACAGCGTCACAGAGGTCTGCTGGAGCCAATCCCAACCAACACAGGGCGCAAGGCAGGAACCAATCCTGGGCAGGGCGCCAACCCACCACAGGGCACACACACACACACACCCACACACCAAGTACACACACTAGGGCCAATTTAGAATCACTAGTCCACCTAACCCGCATGTCTTTGGACTGTGGGAGGAAAAAGGAGCACCCAAAGGAAACCCACACAGACACGGGGAGAACATGCAAACTCCACGCAGGTAGGACTCGGGAAGTGAACCCTGGTCTCCTAACTGCGAGGCAGCAATGCTACCACTGCGCCACCGTATTCAAACATGCATTTCAAATCAATTAATTCTATATTATACTAATACTCGAAACAGCCTCAGTTCTTCACGGCACAGATTCCATAAGATGTTGCAAACATTCCACAATCATGGACATGATTCCATCACACAATTTCTGCAAATTTGTTAGCTGTACATTTATGCTGCCAATCTTGCATTCTGCCACATGCTAAAGGTGTTCTATTGGATTCAAATCTGGCGACTTGGAAGACCAATGAAGAACATTAAACTCATTCCCATGTTCATGAAACCAGTTTAAGACAACTTTAGCTTTGTGACATAGTGCATTATCATGCTGGAATCAGCCATTAGAAAATGGGTATGTTGTAGCCATAAAGGGAAGCATACGGTCAGCAACAATTCCCAAATATGCCATGGTATTCATGCAACAATTGATTGCTACTAACAAACCAAAAAGATTGCCAAAAAACATTCCCTAAACCACTTCACCACCAACAGCCTGGACAGCTGACACAAGGCAGGTTGGATACTTGGACTCATTCGTGCAGTTAGCAACAAATTCTGACCCTACCATCAGTCTGGCCATTCTCCTCTGACCTTACTCATTAACAAAGCCTTTCCGTCCACAGACATGCTGCTCACTGAGTGTTTTTTGTTTCTTGCACCAATCTGACTAAACTCTAGAGAATGGTATGTGTGAACATCCCAGGAGATCACCAGTTACAGAAATACTCAAACAAGCCCGTCTGCCACCAACAATCATGGTATGGTTGAAACCACTGAGATCACATTTTTTCCCCATTCTGATGTTTGATGTGAACATTAACTGAAGCTCCTGACCTGTACCTACATGATTTTATGCATTGCACTGCTGCCATATGATTGGCTGATTAGATAATTGCATGGATGAAGCAGGTGTGCAGGAGTTCCTAATAATCTGCTCACTGAGTGTAAATAAAATATAAAAAATAAAAGATAAAAAATATATATGACCATCTATTGGTGCAAGGCAGACACTAACCCTCTACTGGGTGCCATTCCATTGCAGAAAAGAAAGTACCGTATAAAATATTAACTGTAATCATCGTACAATTTTACACTTCAGAGTCACTGAGGGCAAAGCCTCTCCCAGCAGCAGTATAAATGAATGCATATTGGATGCCAGTACATTGCAAAACTCACATCAGACCAATATAAAGAAATTAAATGGATTAACCAAAATAGCAATACACACACACATTTTTGAAAAACCAAGGTACTTGGAAATAAGCTGTACAGAAAAAAGAGCAAACTCCTTGCAGAGACAGCCCTGAATTGAACTAAAGTCTGTCATAGCTGTCAGGCAAAAGCCAACCTTTTTCCACCACTGTACCCTAATGTTTAATGATATAATTAAATAAAATTCAATGTAACTCAATTTTAATTAAAAAAATTGATTAAGAGTTAAAATGGGTTCACAATAAAAACAAAAAGCTTTATTGCCATTAAACACACTGGCTTTCACATTGGTTTGTATTTCAATTATTAATTAATGTCCCCCAGAGTTCACCTGCTGTCCTACATCTGATTAATATCACAGTTACTAAGCCGGCACATTCAGACCACACATACACAGTTCAAATCTTTTAATATATTACAGTTGTCTTACCTGAATTTCTTTGTGGAACAAAAGTGTGGTTTAAAATGGGTTTAACTAAACCCTCCCTTAGGAGAGATGAAGGAGGCTACTTTCGAACATCTGTAAAGTACAAGTCATTAGAGGTTCCCATAGCCGTGAAGTTTGCACGCACTTGGCAGGAGCACCTAGGTTATATTTAGAAGCCATGTGCATTAGCTGAATAGCTACGGTCACTGTACATATCCTGCATATCACATAGGCCCTTTAAAAAAGCATCACAAACAGCTCCTACTGTAAAAGGCAGGACAAAAAATTCAATAATATATGTAGCCTTTGGTGTCCTTGGACAAAATATTTCTCACACAAAATTGTAAACTCACATCACCTGGACATGCTGTAGTGTGGCCTTATGTCTTGACGAGAACGGGACAGTCAGCCTGTCAATGCTCACTCATGTAAAGTCTGCTAAATATTTCAAGTTGAGATTTGAAGGTCCTACACTGCTTGGTAGCATATTATGTTTATGTATGGCTCTTTATGGGAAAAATGTAACTTAAACATTTCTGTAAAATGCACTTTACATCAACTAATTACTCTGCTTCAAAAGCTGCTTTTATGATTAGTATTGGTATTCCACCAGTGTTAATGAAGCTATTTGAAAATTTTAAAATCTGGTGTCTCATTTTGCATGGAAATGGTGGGGTCTGAGTAGAAAAAAAAATAACATTAAACCAAAACTAACTAAGCTTACCTGTTGAAGACTGGTCATAGAACACATTTTAAAATATTTTAAATAACTTATATACAGTATTTAAAAAAATTAATTAAATTGATATTGTTGTAAATATATTGTTTTCAAAAGATTAACATGAATACATTTAATTTAGCTAATAAAAAAGTGTTAAAGGTTTAATGTACACAATAAAAATACATATTTCTGTTTTTATTTATCTTTATCAAACAATATTATCAAATACACTGTGTATGACTACATAATTTTCCATTAACTTCAATAAATAATATTGCTACATTACAGTGAACACTTGCACAGTAAACAAGCAAGAGGCACAAATGCCACTTCAGTTCAAATCCCAGACCAGCCTAATCATTGTAGATGCAGTATACTCTCTCCATGCCTTTGTGGTGATTCTTCCCAAAAAGTGTGTCTAAGGTTAATTATTGACTTGTGTAAGGGTAAGTGTGGATCTGTGAATGAGTGAACCCCACATAGCATCGACTCCTACCTTGTGACTAATGCTACACTGTTATGACCTTTAGATACTGTTATGCTCCAAACTTTATGACCATTAGATGAATGGAAAAATAGAGTTCAGACAGACAGACATTCAGATGTAAAGCAACTTTGGTTTTATACTGTAACCTTATGTTTTTTCCTAACAAACAAACAGCAGGAAAATTGTTGACACTGCTGTCTCATAGTTTCAGATTCTTAGGTTTAAATCCTGCCATGAGCAATGTCTGCTTGGCGTTTGTACATTCTCACTGTCACTGAGTTTTTCTCGGGCAACTTCAGATTGTACCCAAAGCCATCTGTACATCCCAAAAACAGGCAGGCTGATAATAATAAACTGGATCAATATGTGTGTGACCTGGAGTGGACTTGTACCTGCCATTCACACCTGTTTCCAGCCTTTGCACCATAGTCTGCTTGAAATGGAAATAAACAGGATCACAAATTGATAACTGTTTCAGTTTCAGTTGCTTTACTTGCATCATGCAGTATTACTCATCACTGCCTTATTATCTGTCATTTTATACAAAGCAATAATAAAAAAATCAATTTTTACAGGATGGAATAATGAAATAAACAATATTCTCAAACATCAGAAAGTTTTGATGCAGTCAAAAAACTTTAAATGTTAATTTATAAATGTTAACAACTAAAATGCGCAGTGGTAGTGCTGCTGCTTTGCAGTAAGGAGACTGTGGAAGATTGTGGGTTCGCTTCCCGGTTCCTCCCTGTGTGGATAGCGCTTTGAGTACTGAGAAAAGCGCTATATAAATGTAATGAATTATTATTATTAAAATGGCAAGCTTGCTGATGACACAGCTATGATCTCTACCAACAACAAGGAGGTTTACTTGGATGATGTGGGGAGTCTGTCACACTGGTGTCAGGACAACCAGTTTCTCCTGAATATCAGCAAGTCAAAGGAGTTGATTGAGGACTTTGGGAGAAAACAGCAGAGGCACTTCACGCCCTCAGTATTAGCAGCACTCAGGTGGAAAGGGTAGACAGTTTAAAATACCTCGGTGTCCACATAACAAAGGACCTGACCTGGTCCAGGCACATCAACCCCTTCGTGAAGAAGGCACAACATCTTTACCACCTTAGGGATTTTAAGATGCCTCCAGGTTACTGAAGAACTTCTAAATATCCACCATTGAAAGTATCCAGACAAGAAGTATTACCGTCTGGTTTGGAAACGGCATGCAGCAGGATCACGAGGCTCTGCAGAGAGTGGTTCAGACAGCTGAATGCATTACTGGATGCGCACTCTCCAACTTACAGGACATGTGCACCAAGCAAAGAAGATATCAGCCATCCCAAGAACAGTCTCTTCTCTGTGCTGTGGTCAGAGAAATGCCACCACTGACTGAAAACCAGTTAAGAAAGACTGAGAAGGAGCTTCTTCCCAAGGTACATCCACATCCTAAATAAGAAGAGTGCCTAGATCTACATAATGCCCTATTCCTTTATATATATATACTAGTCATTTAGCCCGTTACAGTAATGGGCGCTAGAACAGTAGTGCATAAACATTAGTAGGAACAGTCTATATTAAATGGCAAGGGACTTTGACCTCATTCTTTTTGTTGGTCGTATTTTTCTTTCTTTCAGCCTTTCTTTTGTTGATGTTTACTTGCTGAGCTGACCGTTCTTCGTGGGCTGCCGCCGTGTATTGTGTGTCTTTAATTTTCTGTGACAGTAATACTGTCTTGTACGTCCGCTGGCTTGTACGTCCGTAATATACCTTTAATTTTCTCTGGCAGTAATACAGGCATGCGTGTCGGTAATATGCCTTTAATCTCCTCTGACAGTAATACTGGCTTGTATGTGGCTGTAATATGTGTCACTGTATTGTGTACCTTTAATTTCCTCTCGCAGTAATACTGGTTTGTATTTACGTAAAACGCCTCTAACTTTCTCTGACAGTAATATCGCGCATCGCACCGCGCCCCGTGCATGCGCACTTCACCAGAAGCCCCACGCATGCGCACTTCACCAGAAGACACACATACACGGACACCTGGACGCACAAAGAGATTTTATTAAAAAGGATACAGTATATATATATCCATGGGTAGCACTGCTGCCTCGCTATTGGGAAACCCGGGTTTGCTTCCCGGGTCCTCCCTGCGTGGAGTTTGCATGTTCTCCCCGTGTCTGCGTGGGTTTCCTCCGGGCGCTCCGGTTTCCTCCCACAGTCCAAAGACATGCAGGTTAGGTGCATTGGCGATTCTAAATTGTCCCTGGTGTGTGCTTGGTGTGTGTGTGTGTGCCCTGCCCAGGGTTTGTTTCCAGCCTTGCGCCCTGTGTTGGCTGGGATTGGCTCCAGCAGACCCCCGTCACCCTGTAGTTAGGATATAGTGGGTTGGATAATGAATGGATATATATATATACAGTATAATGGATATATACATACAAAGTTATTTAAGTTACTTATTTATTACATATTTTTATAATTTTAATACCATGCATACTATTGCTGCCATTTAACATGATTTTTATTGATATTTATAAAGTTATGTATTATTGTTTATTGTCTTTTACATTCTTCTTTCATGCATAGTCTTAGAGTTTAGAAACTAAGCATTTCACTACATATTATATTGTGTGTTTAATTGTATGTGAAGTAAAGTAAAGTGAAAAACCTAAATATGACATTCACAATATCACTCTTGCCCATGAAGCCAACAAAGCCTCTCTTCTCCATGGCCATTCTCTAACTAAGAACCGACTAGACTAGGGTGTGGGATCAGTTATTAGTCTACAGATGGTGGCCTGGATTCACAGGTGGTCTCTGGATTGTAGTCCACCTGGTCACACCACCACTACATGCATTAAGGGATGTAAGTAAAGTTCAGCAGAGAGCAGGTTTGAATTCCCAGGTGTGTTCTTCTATGTTGGAATCTAGTTAGCCCCAAGGTAGAAGCCAAGCTGGGTGGGCAATGCTCTGGGACTGGGGAAAGGAAACCCAGCTACTAATTACTTTAATGAACAGTATGTATTGGATAATTAGAAGATGTGCAAGAACTGGGAAAGGTGGGAAAATCATTCTCTGATAATTGCGCTATGTACGAAATTTGAAAATGTGACAAAACACTGAAAAAAGAAACGAATATCATAAGGTCCATTGAGGTAAGCTTTCATAGAGTACATGAAAACATGCATGGAAAAGGGGGCCCGTTTTAATAAAAATACAATGAATCTTCTTTTAGTGGCTTTTCCTGGAGCATTTATTTTCAGGGTAGGGATAATTAGATTTTTCATAAATACCATACAAAATTAAGTCAGAAAAGTACAGGGAGTGTTACTCAGTTGTTTAGAGGTGGAGAGGACCCTCAGCCTTATCCTTAATTCAGTCACACCGCTACACAATCAAAGACATAGTTTGTTAGACACAGACAGGGATACTGGGATTAGCCACTTACATGTTCCTTTTTCTCATTTAGTTGACAACCAGAGAGGTCTGAGAAGAAATCCTTAATTCCTGCTAAACACATTAAAGGGCAGACAGCCTAGGAACAGTCCTAAGTGTCTGGCCCATTAAATAATGTAGGTTGGGCTCAGTGCTACAACCTACCCAAATGCTATAAAAAGGCAGCACTGCATGGTAGCCTAGGAAATTTCAGGGTGACCAATGACTCCAACAGAAACCCCTACAAGAGATATAAATAACGCTGACTGCTACAAACCACTAAAATGCACTAACACATTCTGAAAAGAACATCATCACTGTAGTTTTCTTAGCACTTACCAAATCTTTCCTATATTACTTCTTTCCTTTATCAAAATTAATTTTCCTCAGAGGAAGCCATTTTCAGTCAAGTAAATGATATAAGTAAAAGGGCAGAGAGATGTAGAAACACTGAAAAAATGACTTCAACGGGCATTTCTATTCACGGAAGCCTCAAATGGAGCAGGGTGTTTTTTTTATTGATTTTAATTAGAAGCAGATAACATTCCAAACAATCAAGTCAAACCTAACAAAGCAAACTTCAACCCCCATCCAAGTGAATGAGAGGAGAGCCAACAACCAAAGCTACTCTTTTAAGCAGCAAGAAGGGAAGAGTGTGCTTTTCCTCAAAATGGAAACTTATTCTGAAAGGTTATTAAATTGATTCTGCCAGGTTTTTAAGAAAGATTTGAACAAATCTTCTAAGTAAGAATTAGATTTTTTCCAATTTCAAATTGTATAGAACATCAGTTACACACTCACTTGAAAGTGGTTGGGTCGGATTCTTCCAGTTAAGCAAGGCTAGTAGTGAAGTAAAGGCATTTACAGTTTGTTTGTCCTTCTCCAGTTTAAGGCCATCCGGGAGTCCACCAAAAACAGCTGTTAGTGGGTTCAGAGTGGTCGTCACACCAGGGCTGTCTGATAGGCATTCAAAGATTTTTGTCCAAAATGTTATTAATTTGGTGCACACCCAGAACATGTGGCCCAGTGAGACTGGAGCTGAATTACAATGTTCACTGGTTGAATCTTGCCCTGGAAACATTTTTTTAATGAAAATTACTTTGAAAGAAATAATGTCTCTATAAAGTAATTTCATTTAAAAGGTACTTTTTTGAAGTTAGCCACATTTTATAGCTACATCTCATGGATGCCAGAGCCTAAGTAGTCAAATTAAATAATAATTAAATTAATTATATTTATTCATATTTTGTATTTTACTATTTAAAGGAATTATCAAATATGCAATTTAATGAATAATTTAATTTAAAAGGTACTTTTTTGAAGTTAGCCACATTTTATAGCTACATCTCATGGACATAGAGCCTAAGTAGTCAAAATTATATAATTAATTATATTTATTCGTATTTTGTATTTTACTACTTAAAATAATTATCAAATATGCAATTTAATTAATAATTTTACTTAAAAACAATACACAAAATAATTACATTTCTTTACATAACAGTAAATATATATTCCCTCTTGCCAAAAAAATGTCAAAGAGAATTTTGTGAACAGATTTCTGAATGGTGTATTCTTTAACTTAAAAATGACGCATATGCTAATGACACAAAGCTATTTACTGACTGCCTAATTTTAAAAGTTCTAACTCCACCGATTCTGCTCTTATTCCTATCGCATATTATGTATGGTTACACCCTAGATGACATGAACAAGATTACTGACATTTTGCATCATGGGAAATACTTTATGTAAAGTCAGTGGCAAAAGAATAACACTGTCATGTTAAGTAAGATGCTGGTTGTTACAACATTCAAGTGTGGGGAGCTAATGGTAGTTAACATTAATCGATTCTAGGGGAAGCTTAGGCCTCAGAATGATTCAAGAGGAACAGATGAATAAATAACTTTAAAATCTAGAAGAAAAAAGCAGCTAAGGAAAACACTCAGTCTAGAGAGAAAAAGAAATCTTTAATTCTTAGAGAGAGAAAAAACTAAGAATTATTTTCTTCTGAATGAGAAAATCAATAACATGACACTTAGACATACAGTATGTGGAGATCATGAGAAAACTGTTTGGTGGGGAGGACCTATGGAGAACAAAATGATTCTGAGTGGACAGACAGATGAAAACCTGGATCTGGATTATGTGGTTTTAGCATCAAGAGAAGAAAATTTGATAGTGTGTTTGAACAAAGGAGGGGGTTTATTTTATCTGCTACATATTATCCATCTACAGTATTTTAGTGTTAAAAGAATCAGTGGCTCTGATCCTGGCCTATCCCTGAGAAAGAACTGAACTCCTTCCCAATACTAATAATTTTTGCTGGGTACAATTCATAATTTCTTTGAAATGTTAGTTATTTCTTTTTTGTCTGACTAGACCACAAGACTCAGTGTAAAAATAGAAATACCATATTATAATGTGAAATTTTAGAGCCTAGCAAATTTATAAAATAAAAAGTTAGGTACAGCAAACCTGTAGTAAAGTGATTATTAGTAAAGTATGGATAAATTAATAAGCTGCTGATAAATCATACTATAATATAAATGTTTTTAATACTTGTGTTTTGTGTATTCTGTTTTTTTTAACACAAGAATTTTGATTTTGTGGTTTGTTTCTCATTTTGACTTACTTTTGTAAATTTTAATGTAATTACAGTACCATTTTATTTCTTCATTTAGCATCACGTGATCACATCTGTCGTATTGCTAACATCACTAGAAGTGATGGTATAAATATTGCAATTGTCTAAACACTCACTGTGCCTCAGTGGATGAATCCATATCTCTTATGTATTAGCACAGTTAGCTTATTTTCCAAATAGGCTCAAGCACTACGTTTTCTAATACTTCTGACTTTCATTTTGATGAATACCTTGCCCTTTATGGTTCTGACTCCTGGTTTCCACAAACACGTCACTTATCTTCTCTTGGTCTTTTCCTTTCCTCACAATGATTTTCAGACACTATACAGTGCATCCGGAAAGTATTCACAGCACATCACTTTTTCCACATTTTGTTATGTTACAGCTTTATTCCAAAATGGATTAAATTCATTTTTTTCCTCAGAATTCTACACACAACACCCCATAATAACAATGTGAAAAAAGTTTACTGGAGGTTTTTGCAAATTTATTAAAAATAAAAAAACTGAGAAAGCACATGTACATAAGTATTCACAGCCTTTGCCATGAAGCTCAAAATTGAGCTCAGGTGCATCCTGTTTCCCCTGATCATCCTTGAGATGTTTCTGCAGCTTAATTGGAGTCCACCTGTGGTAAATTCAGTTGATTGGACCTGATTTGGAAAGGCACACACCTGTCTATATAAGGTCCCACAGTTGACAGTTCATGTCAGAGCACAAACCAAGCATGAAGTCAAAGGAATTGTCTGTAGACCTCAGAGACAGGATTGTCTCGAGGCACAAATCTGGGGAAGGTTACAGAAAAATGTCTGCTGCTTTGAAGGTCCCAATGAGCACAGTGGCCTCCATCATCCATAAGTGGAAGAAGTTCGAAACCACCAGGACTCTTCCTAGAGCTGGCCGACCATCTAAGCTGAACGATTGGGGGAGAAGAGCCTTAGTCAGGGAGGTGACCAAGAACCCGATGGTCACTCTGTCAGAGCTCCAGAGGTCCTCTGTGGAGAGAGGAGAACCTTCCAGAAGTACAACCATCTCTGCAGCAATCCACCAGTCAGGCCTGTATGGTAGAGTGGCCAGACGGAAGCCACTCCTTAGTAAAAGGCACATGGCAGCCTGCCTGGAGTTTGCCAAAAGGCACCTGAAGGACTCTCAGACCATGAGAAAGAAAATTCTCTGGTCTGATGAGACAAAGATTGAACTCTTTGGTGTGAATGCCAGGCGTCACGTTTGGAGGAAACCAGGCACCGCTCATCACCAGGCCAATACCATCCCTACAGTGAAGCATGGTGGTGGCAGCATCATGCTGTGGGGATATTTTTCAGCGGCAGGGACTGGGAGACTAGTCAGGATAAAGGGAGAGATGACTGCAGAAATGTACAGAGACATTCTGGATGAAAACCTGCTCCAGAGCGCTCTTGACCTCAGACTGGGGCGACGGTTCATCTTTCAGCAGGACAACGACCCTAAGCACACAGCCAAGATATCAAAGGAGTGGCTTCAGGACAACTTTGTGAATGTCCTTGAGTGGCCCAGCCAGAGCCCAGACTTGAATCCGATTGAACATCTCTGGAGAGATCTTAAAATGGCGGTGCACCGACGCTTCCCATCCAACCTGATGGAGCTTGAGAGGTGCTGCAAAGAGGAATGGGCGAAACTGGCCAAGGATAGGTGTGCCAAGCTTGTGGCATCATATTCAAAAAGACTTGAGGCTGTAATTGCTGCCAAAGGTGCATCGACAAAGTATTGAGCAAAGGCTGTGAATACTTATGTACATGTGATTTCTCAGTTTCTTTATTTTTAATAAATTTGCAAAAACCTCAAGTAAACATTTTTCATGTTGTCATTATGGGGTGTTGTGTGTAGAATTCTGAGGAAAAAAATGAATTTAATCCATTTTGGAATAAGGCTGTAACATAACAAAATGTGGAAAAAGTGATGCACTGTGAATACTTTCCGGATCCACTGTACATGTCACATATCATTTCATTTGGATGGAGGCATTGTCACAGCTGATCTGCTCATCCTACCTAATGACATAACTAATTTGTGCAGGTAGTAGAATCGCTTTAAAAATGCACACAACATCTTGCCTGCTTATGTACAAAAAATGCCTTCAGACTCACTGGCTGATGCTACACCATGTTTCAAGACAATAACCCAAACTTTCTGTCAACACATCTGAAAAAAACACACAGGAAAACAGGACAACAGGTGAAACTAGGTGTAGCAAATGGTTAACAAAAAAATAAAAAATAAAAAAAATGTTTGGTGATCTCAAAGGGTCATATATGATACAGAGATTGGCTGCAAAATAACTACAGGCTAACAAATATTTTAATTAAAATTTTATGGTCATCTGAAAAACTGAATGGAACATAAAAGTTGATTTCTTTCATATTACTGGATTATATAGTAAAAACAGCTCTTTTGACTTTACTGTCCTAATACATATTTACAGAGGTCACAATGTATGTATCTATGCCTACTAATAGTTTTTATCTTCTTGGATTATTCTATTTTTTGTGCCCAATTATGGAATCTTTGATTAATTTAATTTTTGTACCATTGATTAATCCAAAAACGGCCTACCAATTTAAACTGAAAATTTTCCTTAGATATGTTTAAATCAAGTATAACTTACAAGCAGAAAAGAACTGCTTCCATTAGTACTCACTATCTTTGGTATGCTTTGGTGTAACCAGATGTTTTAGGAGTCACATGTTCTTCGAATGGAGCCCATGCTTGCACAACTGAGATGATTCACAAGTTAAATATAGAAAATCTCTGAGATGTCCCACAACTAGTTAGTGGAAAAAATGTTGGTTGACTACCATTTTACCTCAGAATATGACTAATTTTAATCAGAAGCATTAAATTACTTTCACACATAACTTTAAGTATTCTGTTTTCTTGTTATATAGTACTTTGTGTCAACCAAAATTTTAAATGGTACGTCATAAGTATATTACCACATTCTATTCTTCTAACAAAACAGAACATAATATTTATTATATGCCTATATTCCTTTTTATTCTATATACTACAAAAAAGCATACAATGCCAGTGCTAGAGATAGTCCAAAGAAGAACAGGTTGCCTGATTCCAGGATTGTGAGTTATGGAAATAAGGAGAGCCTTTTCAATTCAAGAAAATGGAAAGTAAAATGACTGAAGTGTTTAGAATTAGAAAGGGAAATAGTACAGTGGATAGAAGCTATTATTTTAAAATTAGCTCTTCAATAAGAACACACAGACAGAAGGTGTTTAAAATTAAGTTAAAAATGTCTGATCTTGATGCTGATAATCTTAACAATTTTCGGCCTATTTCTCACATTTTCTGTCAATAGTTCTTCAGCATGGTGTAGCCTCCCAACTCACCAACTACTTAACTTCTAATAAATTGATGGAACCCTTTCAGTCTGGTTTCAGAGTGCAGCACAGCTATGAAACCGCTCTGCTTTGGGTAACTAATGCTTTGCTTATGGCAGCAGACTCTGGACCCATCAGCCTATTAATTCTGTTAAACCTGAGTGCAGCATTTTTTACTGTCAAATGTGACATACTACAGTCTAGAATGGAGAACATTCTGGTTATCTCTGGCACTGCCCTCCAGTCGTTTTAGTCCTATCTGACTGATAAGCAAGAGTTTGTTAGTCTTGACAACAGCAGGTCCAGCTCAGCACCAGCCACACAAGTAGCTCCTCAAGGCTCTGTTCTCAGCCCTCTGCTCTTTTGTATCTATATGCTTCCCCTTGGCCATATTATTTGTAGCTTTGGAGTGGGTTTATGCAGATGATACTTAACTCTACTTCAATGTTAAACGTGAAACTTCATCAGAAACTGAAATTAAAACCTGGATGGAGCAGAACTCTTTAAAATTAAATTGCAACAAAACTGAACTTCTGCAAATTGGTACTAAAATACAGCGAAAGAATATGAGCTCCTTTTCAATCATTCTTGACAATGATCTTATCAGATGCAAGGAATCATGGTGTCATTTTTCATTCCTCCCTTTCTTATTCCCCCTACATAAACCACATTAAGAAACTTTCTTACTTCCACTTCCGTAACATATCCTGTGTTCGCTTACTCCTCTCCTGCTCTAATGTTGAGAATCTTGTCCACGCTTTTATCAAATCCCACATACATTATTGTAACTCACTACTGGCAGATGCCCCTTCAAGTCTTATATCACAGCTCCAGTTAATTCAAAGCTATGCTGTAAGAATCATTACACGTTCCAGCAACAGTCATCACATAAACACCCATCTTGCTTCGCCATCACTGGCTCGCTGTGTCTTACAGGATTGAATATAAAATTATAGTAATAACCAACAAAGCTTTAAATGGCCTTGCACGTTGCACGGATTACATCAGTGACCTGCTCCATCTCCTGTATGGCCACTAAAGTCCTCTGATTCTGTCAATCTTCTTGTGTTCCATACTAACCTGCCCTCTATGGGTGACATGGCCATCAGTTGTATAGCATCCAGACTTTGGAATGACCCACCAAAATTGAGCCAACTCAATTCCTTCTTTTAATAAACAACTTAAAAATAATTTATTTAGGAAGTCTTTTAACTTAACCTAACATTCTGATAATTTATATGTGTGTTATATCACAAATTATATGATTTGTTCAGCATTTTCTTCTAGTATTGAATTTTACCATTTTACTCTGGTTTATTGTCTTTTATTCTATTTAATGCTTTGTATATCCTGTATCTGTTTTAGAGTACCCTTGCTATTCTTTCTGAGACTCTGCAAAGCTCCTTGAGCAAGGGAAAGGAGCTATATAAATAAAATGCATTATTATTATTATTATTATTAATTATTAGGTTTTGCACAAATGTTTTAAAGTTTTTGTTCACACAGAAAACTACAGACACATGCAATAAGGTATTAAGTAGTGTGGTAAAGAGTAGGACTTTAGGGATGTTCAAAATGTAAAATGATGTTATTTTAGAGAAATTAAGTGAACACTAGGATTGATTTTTCTAACATAAAACAATGTCAGGATAAAAAAGAAAAAAAACTGATTTTGACATTCATTGCTTTGAAATAAAAATGCCACAAAGAACAAAATTTCAGCTGTTATTCAGTATATTAGAGACTGAATACTTTTTCAGACACACACACACTATAGCTTTCTTGTAATTATTCACACTAGAATTTAAGTAGAACTGTAATTATTTTATTTCTCAGAGTAATGGTTTCATATTCTGTTGCTCTTCCCTGCTTACATATGTTTTATTACAAATTAGCAAACCAAAGAAAATAACCACATCTTGGGTAATTTTCACTGATATCCCTATTGGAAGTAAATCATTTAAAATGCAAGTGCTGGAATGCACCTCTATGAGATATCTCTTGACATCTGTTCCTCACCACACTATTGGCAGATTTTGCACACAGTGCACATTACCTAAACCAATTTAAGCATAATGGTGTATTCTGCATTGTTTCTTGTAATATTCATTTACAATTTAATTGCTTCTTTAATAATATGAATTTAAACATGACTAGTGATTTTGTTTAGTGGTGAATTTATAAAGTAAGTTTATGGAAACTGGGAAGAACAGATGACTACATGCTGGTTTCCTCAATGTCACCCAGCCTGTGAAATCAGCTTGGTACCAAGATAATATTGTAAATTTATATGCAGAATAATGCATACTGTAACCCAGGAGAATGAGTACAAATAAATGGGAATCAAGATCTTAAAACACACTATATGGTCATTAGTTGTGATGATTATCCCTTAAGCATTACCTTCCATACATCAATATCTATTCAGATGCAATATGCTACAAGAGTCAAATTTAAGAACTTACAATGAAAGAGCATATTGCTTAAAGCATATTCGGGGTGCCTGCTGCTAGCTGAGATTAGTTTTTCAGCATGAACAGCATGTTCAGGATGAAACAGTTAGGATAATGAATACAGTATATAGGAAGTAAGAATAATGGAAGATATTTTGTTTTTATATGTCCTTGTTAAAACATTCAGCTATTCATTTCCTCATATATTAATTATGATATTATCATATACTGTATATTATCGTCATTGACGACTCTAATGACTAAGTATCACTGAGTGAAGCCTGTGACACACTAGCACTTTTGGAGCTGCAGTGCTGCTCTTGACCAATTTTAAGAACAGCTTTGCAACAACCCTCTCCACAATAGGTTTTTATTGATGTAATCAAATTATATTATGTAAACTTGTTATTTTCATTCATTGCATTAGGTCTGAGGATCCTAATGCCTAGAACATTAGAACTGTTCATTGTTCCACTGAGCACTTTGCCAAAAACCATGTAATAAAAAAACAAACTTATTTCCAAACATATCAAGGCATTGAAGGTCTTTAGACATTATATAAACAGAAATAAGAAGTATTTACAAACTGCATGAATGTTTATTTAAAAAATATTTGCATTCTTTGAAAGCAAACAAATGGGGTTAACAGTAGAAATTTACAGTTTACAGTGGAAATTGCTTCTCTCCTGAAGTACAAAGTAGATCAAATAATTCCCTAAATGAAGTAGTGAAAGACAGTGTGCCATCCTGCTGCCTAGCATCTTACCAACTTGGACATTTACTGTGTGCGCTGCTAAACTTAGAGCTCCAACTCTCCAGTCTTGGTGTGCTAACAGCACCTTTATTGGAGATGGGTGAAGAGTCACCAGTCAGGGAACTGTAATGTTGTACTGAGCAGTATACAATAAGGGAAGGGCCACATAATAAGCACAAACCAGTCAGAGTGCAACTAGACTCTACTTTTTCACCCATCCAAATTACAATGCAGCAATGTATATGTTTTCACAAGTATATGTCTGTGGAGAATATTTTCAAAATTTACATTTTCATTGGTTGAGAATACCAGAGTAGTGTGAATGAAAGGTGAATACTGAGACTAACATCTGCATTTTTACATGAAAACATACTGTAGTGGTGTGGACATGGCCTATGTATTTTAGGGGAAGTGAAATGTTTTGCTATTAAAAAAAAACACTACTTAGAATACACTTCCCCAAAAGCCAACACCATATCCAAGATGAACTGTGACATTATTTCTGATTTTCACTTGGAGATCTCACCTCTTCCGGTTTAGGAGCTATTTAAAAAGCGACAGCAACAAAAGTCGACACTTAATTGGGATCTCACATCTGAGGAGTACAGAGCTCCATGAAGGATGAATAAACAGATTACTGAGAAAATTGTTAAGAGTCAGAGGACACAGCCACAGGGGATGCATGACATCTGTAATTTGCACTTGAACCTTTTTCTTTACATTCTTTAGTTTGCATTAAACAGGGTATACCTGGTTGGTCCCCAACGTTTCACAATTTTTCCCAATTCTTGTCATTACATCAGAGAAAAACTCACAGAGATATAGACAGATATAGCAAACTTTATAATATCCAGGTCAGGACTCAAATCCTGGATGTCTGGCAGCCATGCTAATCACTTTGTCAATGTGCTTCCGCACTGCAACCGTTTTCACTTATATTTTACAATTGTAGCGGACAAATTAAATGACTTGCTCAGGGCCACACAGTAAGTAAAATGGTGTCTGAACTGGAAGTTTTCGGAGCTGCTGTGCTGCTCTTGCTCAATTTTAAGAACAGGCTTGCAACAGCCCTCACTACGACAGATTAATTTTGGTGTAATTAAATTCTATTTTCTAAACCTGTTTCTCACTCTTCATATTAGGTCTGAGGACCCTAAATCCCTAGAACATTAGAATTGTTTGTTGTTCCATTAAGCTTTTTGCCGAACACCATGCAATAAAAAATATATATATATATATTTCCCAACTTATCAAGGCATTGAAGGTCTACAAATATGATATAAATAGAAATGAGAAGTATTTACACAATGTATGCTAATTTATTTTAAAAATATATGCATTCTCTGAAAGCAAAGACATGGGTTTACAGTAGAAATTGCTTTTCTCCTGAACTATGAACTACACCAAATAATTCCCCAAATGAAGTAGTGAAAGACAGTCTACCATCCTGCTGCCTAGCATCTTAACAACACAGCAATTTACTGTGTGCACTGCTAAAATCGGAGTTCCAACTCTCCAGCCTTGGTGTGCTAACAGCACCTTTATTGGAGACGGTCCCTCGGTGGTATTAAAACAGCTCTAATTGCATTCTTTGGGCCAGCTGAAAGCTGACAGCTTCCGCTTTCCAGCTCATTATCAGAGCACATCAAGGGGTTCTGCTGAGAGAGGGGCACCTGGTCCAAATTTATCTCAACGGCCCTGGGCAAAAAGGGGAAGGTGCTTAATGTTCGTCCTAAATGGTGACATTTTTATGAAGTATCCAAATAGTCGGCCACATATAAAAGAAGCATTTTAAAAGGAGTATTAATGCATTAAAAGGTGATATGTATATAGCAAACCCTTTATTGTGCCACCCATAAGCTTTTTTTTGTCATTGTACTAGTTGCTCCTGAAGAAAGGTTTCATTAAAATTAAAAAACGTATTAAAATAAAGATATGCTGTCATTTCTCTGTGAATGGCTGTCAACATGACTGGTGCATACACATAAACTAACTTCTGTAAAAGGGTCCTCCGCGTCAGGCCGGTACACAGCATGTCTGGCTAGTTTTTAAAATATCTTGTTTGCTAGTAAAAACGTTCTTTAGAAAAATGAACTAAATATTTAAATTACAAAATTTACCCCGGTTACCCTAATTAAACGTGCCTTTTACTCACAGGGCATTTCTTTACACATATGTAACCGCCTTTGCTACTGTATCTGAAGCACAGCACACACTTAAGTGTTTTATAGGCATTCAAGAACTTTGGTTTCTGGGAATTTAACAGAAGGCGCAGGAAAGGAGGAAATCCAGTGAGTGCCAGCTTTAAGCCTGCTGCATTGCAGAGAGGACTTTTTTATTGCCTGTTACTGTTGCCTTCAGGGTGTGCACACCAGGTTAAACTCTAGGCTCAGTTAGAAAACAGAAAATCCTTCCCTCAACAGATGCTGTGCTTTGTGAGGTTTATAGCACTTTAAGGGCGAAACATGGCTGTTTATCTCACGAATGCTTGAATGGTTTTGGGGAAAAGGCAATACTAAAAGAGAATTAGTGCCAATTGCAGCCTTCTTTTAGTGACGCTGAAATGGTAGGCAATATTCAGTACAAATAGCATTTTTCCCTGAAGGCAGGCTGCCTTTGTGTGTGTGGATTTGTGTGCTGGGGGATTAACAATAAGTAAACTGGCTGAAGCCTATAATTTTACTACTACACAATATATAAAGAATATGTAATGGATTACAAACAATGATCACCGTGTGGTTATAGCATATAGCCATGCTGTGAAATTAAAACAAAGCTTCCTGTCCGTTCATTCTCCTGCAACTTTTTCTAACCAGCGTATTCAGTTCAAACCTGCTTAACCCAGTTAAAAGTGTCTCAGGGTATAAGACAGGAACTAACCCTAAATGGGTCACCAGTTATTGTAAGGCACCATCACACACACCTATGCTCAGGGGTCAAATTACCTCTGCATGAATCTGAATTGGATTAGCAGAATCACATAATCGATGATGGGGGGGGATCTATATCACTGCTGTGATATGTGATCCATTAACGGTTGCTTTCTGCCTTGCTCCTGATGCTGTTGGGATTGGCTCACATCCCCAGGACCATAATGGATTAAGCAGATTCAGACAAGAGAACAAAGAGTCAATCCTTTTCACTGTGTGCATGGCAGTTCGGTTTTTAATGCTTATTTAAGTCCTGTAATGCTTTTATTTTTTATACCTTATATAGTGCTCTCAGGGGCGGCACGGTGGCACAGTGGGTAGTGTTGCTGCCAAGCAGTAAGGAGACCTGGGTTCGCTTCCTGGGTCCTCCCTGTGTGGAGTTTGCATGTTCTCCCCATGTCTGCGTGGGTTTCCTCCCACAGTCCACAGACATGCTGGTTAGGTGCATTGGTGATTCTAAATTGGCCCTAGTGTGTGCTTGGTGTGTGGGTGTGTGTGTGCCCTGCGGTGGGCTGGTGCCCTGCCCAGGGTTTGTGTCCTGTCTTGCGCCCTGTGTTGGCTGGGATTGGCTCCAGCAGACTCCCGTGACCCTGTAGTTAGGATATAGCGGGTTGGATAATGGATGGATGGATATAGTGCTCTCATTACTGTGATTGTTTATGTTCTCTTATTATTGAAAAGTAACTTGAGATGACTGTTATTAAAGTATGCTGTTTAAATAAAACGAATTCTTATTATTATACAGCCTTCCTTATCATGTTAATGGATATGGGGAGTCAGCTATCCCAGTACCAGATACCTGGAGCCAACCCTGGATTGGTTGGAAGTAAATACCATTATTATTGTTATTAGTATTATTGCCAAATTTATTATTATTGCAAACTGGAGACTGAAGAGGAAATGCTGCAAGATTATGCAAACTCCCCACAAATCATCAGAAACAGAACTGACATCCAAATAATACTCCATTCTGGGCTACCATACTATAATTACATAGATACTTGCAAGGACTGCTTTAAAGTGATATTGAACAGAATATTCATCTTAAGACAGATTGCCCCTTATTACCAATATTGCAAGATATTGAAAAAATAGACCATGGACGGCAGAAATTTGCTGAATGAATTAGAGGCATTAGGAGGATGCCAATAATACACATACATAACATAAGTACTGTATGCAATGGGGCAGTTACTTAGTTCCATTCTATCAATTTTGCTTTTCTGTATATTTATTTTTGATGGTTCTAATTTGGAATTACCACCATATTTTAACTTTAGGCATGCTCCTAATTCAGCTGCTATCTTCAAGAAGACCTCTTTTATTTCCAGCCTGCTGGTGCCCATAACTCAGGTCAACTTCCAGAAAAAGCCCACCTTCACAAGTCCTGTCGACAATGTGTTTATGATGTTGCACAGTCCAGTAAATACTTGATCCTATCTACATTTATGACCAAGCTTCCCCTCCTGATTTATTTATTTTTTTCAGGCATGGAAGCTTAGTGGCAAACCTGAGCAAGAGTTAAAGCTACTCACACACAACTGCCAGCAAGCCATTATGAATTGTGAAGATTAACAATCTAAAGAGCATACAGCTCTTAAATCAAAGAAAGCCTCCAATTTTAAACAATCCAAAATGTCAACACGTGAGATTTTATGATAGGGTACCATCCATTTAGTTCTGTTATACTAGTAAAATCTTATTAATCATTAATAAGAGTTGTTGGTGGCAGAGTTTGGTGCAGCTGAGTAATGGCCAAAGTGAATGCAATTAGGCCGGCCAGGTGCACCTGGGCTGGGTGCTAATAAATGTTTCTAAATTTTACTATTTCCTTAAAGATTTGGAGGCTCACACCAAATCACACGAAATTAGAGAGGAAATTGTTTCCATGTTTGCAGCTGCCATAGACGAGCTGTTGCACTGTCATGTGTACCTAGACATTTCTTGAATTCCTTTGCCTTTACCTTTATCTGAGTGGACTTTAGGAGGAACCTCCCAAAAGCACACTAACTGACAAGCAGACACTTGCTGTTTCCATGAGTGTGACCACTTTTCCCTACAGTTCTGTTTCTTTGAAAGATAAAATGTTGTAAAACAAAGTGAAAATGATGAAATGGAAATACTTGAACGCTTTATGCTCTGTTAACAGATGATGATAAGGTGACCATACACAATCACATTAATGTAATCACATTTCTAATTATTTATAAGTTTCAGATAAGTTAGCATCTTACATTAGCTGCCTCCCAAAAAGTAAACTCTTTAGCAAAAACATATTGCCATGAAATTGATGATTTATTAAATATTTGTATAATAAAACTGTTTTTTAAGGGAGCTTTAATGATGCTCTTTAATGGGTCACTTAGCTGCACAGACAAAAAACTTTGCTGCTGGCAAACTAACAATTTATATCTGTTAATTCAAACAGTAAATTACCTGCACTTCACACAGTTTAGAAAAGCCAGTAACTAAATCAAAGCTCCATAAGTCCCTTCTGTAGCAGTTTATTTGCAATACGCCATCACCATCTACTGGCCAAAACTGGAATTACATGCACATACAACTGGAGTGCTGGAACACAGGAAAAAATTTGATGGGATCATGTAGTATGCATGAATATTTCAGACAAAGCTAAATAAATAAATATACAAATAAATCAATTTTGGAATGTGGCATTAAATTAACATAAATTAACAATAACAAAATAACATGCAGGGACGGCACGGTGGCGCAGTGGGTAGCACTGCTGCCTCGCAGTTGGGAGACCTGGGGACCTGGGTTCGCTTCCCGGGTCCTCCCTGCGTGGAGTTTGCATGTTCTCCCCGTGTCTGCGTGGGTTTCCTCCCACTGTCCAAAGACATGCAGGTTAGGTGGATTGGCGATTCTAAATTGGCCCTAATGTGTGCTTGGTGTGTGGGTGTGTTTGTGGGTGTCCTGCGGTGGTTTGGCACCCTGCCCGGGATTGGTTCCTGCCCTGTGTTGGCTGGGATTGGCTCCAGCAGACCCCCGTGGCCCTGTGTTCGGATTCAGCGGTTTGGAAAATGGATGGATGGATTTATTTATTTCAGTGTCACAGTACGCAACATGAAATTTACCTTGGAATGAAACCTGTCATTTTCAGTTGTTAAAATTGAGAGGGTGGGCTGTAAAAAATACTTTTTGTTTGTCAAATTGACTGAAGAGTGAAAGTAAATCTTCAGCTTTCAAGGGCCACATTTACAGAGGATAGTTCAGATGCAGACTCCTGATGATGAATTCAGAGCTTCTTGAATTATTTTTTTTATTGATTTTATTAAAAGCAAGTAACATTCCTTACAATCAAGTCAAGCTTAACAAAACTAAATTTAACCCCCACCCTAGAGGAACAGAGGAAGGCCAGCAGCCAGAGTAAAACTTTAAAAGTAGAAAAGAGGGAAGAGAATCCTTTTCCCCAATATAAATGCTTATTCTAAAATGTTATTGATTGGATCCTGCCAGGTTTAAAAAAAGTTTTGAACAGATTCTCTAAGTGAGAATTTAATTTTTTCTAATTTCAAATAGCATATAACATCAGTTACCCATGGCACGGTGGCGCAGTGGGTAGCGCTGCTGCCTCGCAGTTGGGAGACCTGGGGACCTGGGTTCACTTCCCGGGTCCTCCCTGCGTGGAGTTTGCATGTTCTCCCCGTGTCTGCGTGGGTTTCCTCCGGGCGCTCTGGTTTCCTCCCACAGTCCAAAGACATGCAGGTTAGGTGGATTGGCGATTCTGAAATTGGCCCTAGTGTGTGCTGGGTGTGTTTGTGTGAGTCCTGCGGTGGGTTGGCACCCTGCCCGGGATTGGTTCCTGCCTTGTGCCCTGTGTTGGCTGGGATTGGCTCCAGCAGACCCCCGTGACCCTGTGTCCATCCATCCATTTTGGGCTAGGATTCATCCAGTTGAGCAAGATAAGTCTATGTGCTAGTAGTGAAGTAAAGGCAATTACAGTTTGTTTGTCCTTCTTCACTTTAAGCCCATCTGGGAGTCCACCAAACACAGCTGTTAGTGGATTAGGAATAATTGTGACACCAATGGCTGCCTGATAGGCATTTAAAGATTTTGGTCCAGAATTATGTTAATTTGGTGCACCAGTAAGGCTGTAGCTTGATTGCAACGTTTGCAGGTTGGATCTTGCCTGGAAACATTTTGTACAATTTTAAATGAACAGATGTGCGCAATAAAAGAATTTAAACTGAATAATTGTATACTTTGCGCATATGGAAGCTAGAGCGAATTCTGTGCATGATTGCCTTCCATTCCTTTTATGAAATGTTGAGTAAGAGATCCTTTTCCCACTGTACTCTGTCAGCCATTGTCCAACCCGCTATACAGTATCCTAACACAGGGTCACGGGGGTCTGCTGGAGCCATTCCCAGCCAGCACAGGGAGCAAGGCAGGAACAAATTCCGGGCAGGGCGCCAGCCCCCACAGGATACACACACACACCAAGCACACACTAGGGACAACTTAAGATTGTCAATGCACCTAACCTGCATGTCTTTGGACTGTGGGAGGAAACCCACGCAGACACGGGGAGAACATGCAAACTCCACGCTGGAATAACCTGGGAAGTGAACCCAGGTCTCCTTACTGCAAGGCAGCAGCGCCACCATGCTGCCCCACTGTACTCTGGGATCTTTGAAAGGAAGGGACTTAAAAATGTTTTTAAATGTTATAGAAATACTGTCTGAG
The DNA here is from genome assembly GCF_900747795.2 of Erpetoichthys calabaricus. Taxonomy (NCBI): domain Eukaryota; kingdom Metazoa; phylum Chordata; class Cladistia; order Polypteriformes; family Polypteridae; genus Erpetoichthys; species Erpetoichthys calabaricus. The sequence continues at coordinate 50,270,134 of NC_041406.2, read as the reverse complement.
TCTTCAAGACTGATCAAAATTTCTTCTGGAATAGAAATAGGTGGGAGTGTGGAAAAATGGGCAGGTCCGTTTAGCAAAGTTTCTAATTTGAAAGTAGTGAAAAAAATTGTGTTGATGGGAAGTTACATTTGAAGTGTAATTTTTTCATAGGATGCAAAGAAATTATCTATATATAATTCTTTAAATGATTTAATCCCATACATTTTCCAAACATTAAAAACTGTGTAAGTTTGAGAGGGTGGAAAAAAGGTGGTTGTCGTGTACAGGTGCAACAGATAAAAGCTTCTCTCTCTTGAAGTGCTTCCTAAATTGGTTCCGTATTCTGAATGAATGAAGGACAATTGGATTTGTTAGTATACTGACAATGACTTGTATTTACTGAGGTACAAAGCACGGAATGTAAAGAAGTACTACAGGATTTTATTTCTATTGCAAACCAACCTCATGTGTGTCCATCAATTTGTGTCAATGTCCAGCTTTATATAGATTGTATACTTGGTGCCCAGTAATAAAACTGAAAGTTAGGCAATGCCATGCCACCTGCTTTAGGTTATTGTAGGGTCACCTTTTGGATGCGTGAATGTTTCGAATTTCAAATAAATGAGGTTATGATTAAATTTTCTTCAAAAATGATTTGTTAATGCATATAGGGATGCTCTGAAATAGAAAAAGAAGCATGGGAAGGATATTCATCTTGACAGTGTTGATTCCCCCTGCTAAAAGAAGATGGAAAGTAGACCATCTATGCACCTCTTGTTTAAGTTTTTCCATGCAGACGACAAAGTTTTGTTGAAAAAGAGCTTTATATTTACTTATGATGTTTACCCCTAGGTATGTAAACTGATCTGCAATGATAAATGGGAAGGTGTCCCATATAATATTGTATTCCAGAAAGTTTACTGGAAAAAGCACACTTTTATTCAAATTAATTATGAGTCCAGGTATCTATTGAAATTCTGCTACTGCTGTTAGGACTGCTGGCACGGAATTTAGTGTGTCTAAAATATATAGTACTATATCACCTGCATATAGTGATATTTTCTGTTCAAGTCCTTCTTTAATAAACTCCTTCATCTCAGAGGTATTTCGAAAGTGAACATCCAATGGCTAAATGGGAATTTCAAAGAGCAGTGGTAATAGGGGACATCCTTGTCTAGTACCATGTTCTAGTTTAAAGTCTGAAATAATGTTAATACAGATTGAAGCTTCTGGACTAGTACACAGTAATTTGATCCAGGCACATATGTTCAGCCCAAACCCAAATTTGTACAATGTGGTGAGTAGGTAGTCCCATTCAACCATAACAAATGCTTTTCCTGCATCCAAAGATGATACGATCTCTGGGATGTCAGACTTCGAAGATTGGAAGCTAAGTGTCTGCCTTTAATAAATCCGTTTGGTCTTGTGATATTACCAAAGGGAGCACTTCTTAATCCTTCTAGCAGCTAGAACTTTGGAGAGTATATTAACATCGTTATTCAGAAGTAAGATTGGTCTGTATGATACACATTGTAACAAGTCCTTATTTTTCTGAGGAAAGACAGTAATTAATGCTTGGTGAAAAGTTTGAAGTAGAGCTTTATTGTCTCTGGCTTCCATAAATGTTGCTAATAATAGGGGAGCTAACTTAATTCAACATTTTTTATAAAATTCAGCAGGGTAGCCATCAGGACCTGCTGCCTTTCCCATTCTGAAGTTAGTTTATAGTGTCTTGTAATTCTGAGAATATCAGAGGTTTATCCAGTTCCTCTGCACTGAGGTTATCTAGCTTTGGTATCTGTAATGCATCAAAAAACACATTAGATTGTGTCTTGTCTTGTTTAAACTGAGTAGAATATACAGACTTATAGCACTCCTTAAATGTGTGCATTATATTTTTATGGTCAATGATTTTATCTCCTTCTGTGTTGGTAATTACTGATATTGCATTGCAAACTTCCCGGTTATGGATTTGCTGAGCTAAGATCTTATTAGCCTCCTCTCTATGTTCATAGTAATAATCTCATGATTTAAAAACGAGTTGTTCTGTTTCTTTTGTTGTGAAGAGGTTGAATTCTGATTGCAAAGCCTGTCTTTTCCTATAAAGTGCCTCATTTGGAGACTTGGTGTGTTCTTGATCTTTTCTGGTAATTTCACTGATTAACTCGGACACCTTCTTGGTTTCTAATTTATTTTTGTGGTAGAGATATGAAATAATATCTCCTCTTAAAAATGCCTTCAGAGTTTCCCAGAGTATTCCTGCAGAGAAGATGCATTTGTCTCTAAAAAATAATCAATTTGCTTGGATATATATTCTGTACAGTTCTTGTCAGCTAATAACGCCTGCTCCGAAATGAGTATGAGGGGCATAGTGACTTTGAGCTCCATAATCAGAGGGGCATAGTTGGAGATATCAATAGTGTTGTACTTGCGAGATTTCATCATGTGCAAAAAAGTGTTATCTATAAAGAAATTAATAAATTCTTGAGTAACAATGATGTACAGGTGTGAAGAATGAATATCCTCTTACATTTGGATTTAGAAATCACCATGGGTCTGATAATTTATGATCAATTACAAACTGTGCAATTGTTTTTGCAGTGTTAGATGTTATCACCACTGTAGCTGAAGACCTATCCAGATCAGGATTTAAAACACAACTAAAGTCTCCAACCATTATAATTTTATGAGTGTTCACATTAGGTATGGATACAAACACGTTTTGGATGATATCTCTAACATCCAAATATTTAACTGTGTCACTTTAAAATTAAATAAATTACAAATCACCACTACATATCACCCTTCAGGATCAGATACTACATCTGATACTATAAATGAAATTGTTCTTTGAATTAAGATTCCCACACCTCTAGTTTTCTTTGTATAGCTGGAGTGGAATATTTGGAAAGTCCAATCTCTTTGCAACCAAAGCTGATCCTTGCTTATTAAGTGAGTCTCTTGTAAAAATACCATCTTGGCATTTAGACCCATTAGGTGAGAAAATACTTTCTCTTTAATTTGAGATTGAGACCTTTGACACACAGCTAACAAAGTTCACTGTTTGGTCACATTGACATTACTTCTGAACTTTTTTTTACATTTTATAGTCTTGAATTAAGGTAGTTTATTATTTACATAAGATAGCTTTAACCTTAATTTCCAATTTTACCAGGAGATATGGCTATGAAGCCTATTGTTGTGTTAGAATTTACAATTGTGGCGGTAAAAAGGATATATTTGAAATAGCTTGATCTCTTTCTCTCCCCTAAAGCCCCCCCCCCCCCCCCATTTTGCCTCCCTAAGTGAGGCTAGACCACACTTCACAAAGTCCCAGTCCTCTGACATGCCTAGACACACACATCCAAAACAAAACAAGCCCCCTAGCAGTGCTATAGAAAAATTAAAGTAGGGATATCTATTGGTAATACAGTCCAAATACTATAAACATAGAATATAATCCTAAACAGTCCCAAAAGAATAAACTCAGGCAATGATGTTAAGCAGTACCCATGGAGAAGCAGATAAAGTATGAAAGTACAATCCTAATGCAATAAACCAAAGGTATGATGTTAAACTGTCTCCTTTGAAAAAAAAAAAGACTAGTTACTTTATGGTAAGCATATATTCATAATTATAACGTAAAAGTAGCTGAGAAGAAAACAGAATGTATAATTACAGCAAAAGTCTCATGGACCAAATTGCTGGTAGAATCTTCCAGGACACAATGTGACTCACAATTGTATTTCAAAGAGTGTCAGGATCACTTTATTCTTTTCTTCATCTGCAGAACTAAAAATGTAGAACTTGCCTTGAATATCCACTCTCAGTTTAGCAGAATACAAGAGCCTGTATGTGATTTCAGCTTTGCGTAAGTGCTGTTTAATGCTGCAAAATGTGGCATGTTTAGCAGTCGTTGAAGGTGAGAAATCAGGGAAAATAATAATGCGGTTATTTTTAAATATAATGTCTTGTTTTAGTCTGAGAAGTGAAGTCAAATTTACTTAGACTGTAGTTTTTTGAACAATAAGGCTTCTAGGTTTTGAGGCATTCAATCCACATATGTGGTAAGCTGTTGATATCTCAGTGTCTGATTTAAAATCCTCTCCAATTATTTTAGAAAATAGATCAGCTATGAACTTCACTGGGTTTGGACTTTCACGGTTTTCTTGGTTCTGTCTGTTTCGGGAGATGGACATCTGATGCAGAACTCCATTAGCAGCAGTGTTATTTTACCTGTTTTTTATCCCGAGGTATCCTGTATTTACTCATCCCAAGACAATTTAATTACAGTATATGAAAGTATATACAAGCATGTGTATCACAAAAAAAGACTCAGAAAGAAATTGAAAAGACAACTAAAGTTTCATCAAAGCCTAAACAGGTCTCAAATTCAAGTTCAAGGTATGACCTGCCAGAGACTGACCTGGAACAGATAAGTGAAAGAACAGATCTCTTGAGACCTGATGCTGCATGGGCTCCAGTTGAGAGCAAAAGTGGGAGCAAAACTGCACTGCAAGTGGTTCAGGCCAGGAGAACTCGTTGATTGCAGGATGTTCACTGGAACTGAGCATGGCCTTACTATCCATGCTGTCGATTACCCACCATGAGTCAGTGTCACTGACTCCAACTGGCCTTGCTACTCCACCTGCTGAGCATGGAGAAGACCGAAACGAACAGTCCGAGCTGAAGGTAAAGATCACCGATCCACAATCTACCTTGGCAGGACTTGCACAAGACAAATCCAACTCTGAATGGATTGCTAGTTCATATCAGAGCAGTCACACACTTACTAAATTAACCTAACATACAGTACTTGCTTTTGGGATGTGAGAAGAAATTCTCACATATATGAGAAGAACAACTCAGGGTCTTGAGCTGAGAGACAGCAATTAAAAATACTGTATCATTCTCAAATCTCCTTAATCATTTTTTTTTACAAAATCCTCAACAAATAGGCTAGTCTTGCCTTAGATAAACGCTAAGAATTTTATTGTTCTATATTTGGCAGACACTTTTATTGAAGGTAACATTTTTATATATTTTTTTATATAGACAAGCAAGCTAAATGACTTGCTTAGTGGCTGGAATTAAATTAATAAGCTTGTGGTTTCAAGTCTGACAACCCAGCCACTATGCCACTCTGCATGACTACATAACTAAATGAGCTAGTGAATGCAATTGATTGTACTGATACTCTTGGCATAGATCACCCTCTCTGGTTACATCCCTATCAGGGAATACAAATGAAAGAAAATGAAGGAGTAGCATAGTTTGTTGATATTCTCTCCAGAAAAAGAAGCCCTTCCCTTTGGAACTGCTTAGGCATCCTTGCAGAAGAAGGCCAGTCCAAAGGGAACTTGCTCAAAAGCAGATTCAAGAGAAACACTTTATACACCAACATGCCTAGTTTAAAAGATTTTAAAAGATCCTGTATCTTGGTCTTCCAACTACCGCCTAGTGGTCACAAAGCCTAAGTGCAGAATTGCGGAGCGTTTACCTGGTTGTGAGATAAGACCATGTAATATTTCACTGTACTGATTAAAGTCTAATTAATTCCTGGATACGGTTCCCCAATTTTCAGCAACCTTCTACTTGATACATTATGATTTCCCTTATCATTTTTAATTTTTCAATTGAACATTTAATATCCAAACTATATTCCCACAAATGACAAAAACAATATCTAATTAAGACTGCAGAAGATTTTTTTAACCTTCCTCTAACACAGTGAATGAAAAACTGCTGCTGAGATCCAGTCAGCTTTTCAATTACTGCCTACGTCTAATCCTAACAGTCATTAACCACTAAAAATGCTGTGCTTTGCTGTTTTCTCACACATTAATCAATCATTCATAATAAATAATATCTGCTGTCACTGATCTACCAAGAGCTGCACTGAGACAGACTTGTAATCCTAGACATTCAGTGATGTCACATATTACCACGTTGTTAAGAAACTAAAATACTGAGCTACCATATCAAAGAGTACCAGAAACAGTTTTCCAGACCATGAAGTGGAAAACTTACTGAAATATATTTGAATAATCATGGTCAAATTGTAAAAGAACAGCATTTTGGAAGAGTTCCCTCTGTATATGTAATTATAACTATATAATTATAAACATCAATATAGTTAATTAGTACTGCATTTGAAACAATTCATAAATAATGAATGCCATTTACTCAATAATACTTTATAGCTGAGTTGTACCCCTATGGCACTTTGCAACCTGTATCTAGTAAACTAAGACTACATTCACATAAAGAAGCAGAGTCCATGCTTACAAAGCACAATTGCTTTCCATTTTCTCACATTAAAAATAAGCAGTATACTCCAGCAAAAAAGCAGGTTGAAGATTTGTTTGGCAATACAGAAACAAATGACTGTTCATGGATTGGACAGCTCTGAGAGCAAATGACGCCCCATCATACGCATATAAATTAGCTATTAGCAAAGACATTCCATAGTCAGAAATAGTTATTACATCAATAAAATGTACAGCATGTGCTACAGGCAACAGAGAATCATAACATACAGGTTTTTCCCAGGTAGTATGCCCCCTCTGTTGAATCTGGCCAGTTCCCCAGAGATTAAGTGACTTTCCACCCAGGTACTCCCATTGACAAACAACGTTGTATTAAACCTGAATGGCAGCCCAGCAATGGATTGGTGCCCTACTCATTGATTGTTCCTGCCTTGCGAAGTATGAATGCTGGGAAAGTCTCTGGCTTTCCCACAATCCTGCTCAGGAAAAAGCGTGTTTGGAAAATAGATGGACGGCAATCATACAATGGTCCAGTGTTAGTGAAAGTTAGTATGTGCTTTAGTGTAGCCTGCGATGAACTGGCATTCTGGTTACAGTTAATCCTTGAGTTGAGCTACATCTTTATCAATAGTAAACAGTGAGTTCAGTTTAGGGTTGAGTAGAACCACAGCCTATACCAGCAGCACTGGAAACAAGGTAGGAACCCAACTGGAACAGTGTGCAAATCCTTCACTGGGCACATTTTCAGTTATACAGGATCAATTCTTATACACACATTAATCTATTCACCACAGTCTTGTGTGTTATACTATTGATGGAATTTACAAAATGTATAGTTTTCAAACAATAAAGCTAATAGTTAGCACTAATCATCTTTTTAGTAAGGTATGTCTGAAAAACAAAAGATTCTGCATCACACTGAACGATGATACTTTCTCTTAATTTTTAGTACCAATTGTGTTTGTAGATAATTATGTCTGTTGGATTGCAGTTAGATTTTTCCTTTTTATTAGACAACAAATTATTTTTTCATTTCATGTTTTTTTTCTGTCAGATAAGTGAATATTTCAAATTTAAGTTTTTAACTCTAAAAGTAGGGTGCTCCTCTTGCCCAGATCACTAAGTAATTATGTTTAATGCAAAGTCAAAATTAGTAGCATGGCTTGAATAGGATGAACACACCACATAGGAGAAAAAATAGATTAAAAGATTATGGTTATACAAAAGCACAACTTCTAACAAATGGGAAATTAATCAAATATGAAGAGATGAAAAACAACTAACTGAGATAAGCTACATGACATTTGTAACATAGCAGCAAAACCAGCTCACATCTCAAAGTGATTTTGAATCTTGCACCTCGACTGTGTGGTATTTGTATGTTCCCCCCTTAATTTCACAGGTTCTTCTCAGGGTCTTTCAATTTTCTCCCACATTTCAAGCACAGGTGGGTACATGTGTGAGTCTGCTCTGCAAAAGACTTGCACCTTGTCGACAGACGGCCTCTGCCTACATTAAGCATTGCCAATGTAGGTATCAGCCTTCAGGATCCTGAACTGGATTAGGTGAGTTTCATAATGGATAGAAGGTTGAAAACATTGCATTACCTCCCAGAAACACAGCAATAGTAGAAACAGGTCCAGAGAATGAATGGATTGATTGAATAACTGTACTGTATTAACTATTTCTTCACATACTACTCTTTGAAAGATTTACAATGCATTTTCAAAAAATACTTCCTTTAGTATAAATTTCATCTTAAGTCTAAATTGTGGAAACCTTTGCAGATATGCTTTAGAGCAGTTGGTCAGATATCATAAGTGCTTTATTGATCTCTATGTTGCACTTACCAAACCTCAAATAATTCATTTCTCCTGTCATAAGCCTCTAACATTGACTAACATCTGTTCTGACATACAACAGTTAAACTACCGCCATATAATTTAGAATTTTACATTACAGTAAGATGAAACATAGGCCATGAGATATAAAAAAAAAAGCATAAGAACATAATGTCAATGATGTCGTATATTTCATTTGGTCTATCAAGAACCACTCAACCATACAACTGCCTGGAGTAGGAAAATGGAACCACTTTATGATGGAGGATTTCTATCTAAAATACAATTACACGGAGTAGTAGACAAAAGGAATTATGACAGGCAAAGACTGCATGCTAATGGTAGCTTTTACAGCTGAGAAAATCAGGACTTATAAATCCAATTCAATTTAAACTTTTTCAAACTACAACTTTTAAAACAATAAACTTAAAAATGTTTACTGAGCTTTTATGTAGCATGATCCATATCATGTAGACTAGTCATTCTTGACTACAAACCAAAACGTAGGTGTGTATTTGAACACTGGATTATTTCCTTAGCATATTTCAGTCAAGATGCTCGGCTTCTCACAAGCAAAGCATCTTGCACACCTAAGCTATGGAACTATAAAATCATTCAGTATTGTCAATTTATATACAACATGCAAAAAACTAAAACAAAACAAAAAAAGTCAAAAAACTAAAACACAAAACACTACTGGTATGCAAAATTAGAGGCTCTTGAAACAACTATTTTGTACTCCAGCTAAGTAGTACCAGGATGTTGTACCGTGTTAGCCATTATGAATGTAGAGAAAAGCCAAGCAAAATGACACCTTTTATTGGCTAACTAAAAAGATTACAATATGCAAGCTTTCGAGGCAACTCAGGCACCTTCTTCAGGCAAGATGTGAGAACTACATCTTGCCTGAAGAAGGGGCCTGAGTTGCCTCGAAAGCTTGCAATAAAAGGTGTCATTTTGCTTGGCTTTTCTGTACTCCAGCTAATAAATTTTAAATTGAGAGCAAAGCTAAAATTAAAATCTTTCACACAGTTCTTTACAAAATTTTATTATTCAGTATGGCATCAGGGAGTGCAAAGCCTTAACGCTCTAGGGAGCTGGGTTTGGTGCTCTTTCTCTATGTCCATGTGGCTACTTTCGTTTGGGAAGTATTTTCTTCAGAAAAGGAAATGAAAATTAAAATCATAAAATGAAAATGCAGTCTCTCTTTTGCAATTCTGTGTGCAAGAATGCTGCAAACATTAAAAACAAAATGGAATAACACCATTTGCAATTTCAATTTCAAACACTACACGCAAGAATGCTGCAAAAATTAAAAATAAAATGAAAGAACACTATTTGTCATTTCATTTTTAGCCTAAACAGCAATGAAGCTGCATAAATGAAAAGTAAAAGGCAAATAAGCACCGGTGCCACCTGTTGCTCATTGAATTTTCATTTTCCACTGTGCATTTTCATTTTCACATTCTCAACATGCAAATAGAGCGGGTCAATAGGAAAGGCTTTGCACCTTGACTTCCCACAATTCTTTGTCTTGATCTTTCTGACTCCTCATCACTTTACCTCAATGATGAATGGATGAATTCATTTAAAAGAAAACAACATAAATTAGTTTCTACTTAGAAAATTTAGCTGAATCCAGAACATTAGCAAAAGGAGATCTCCACTAATAATTAAATGATGAGCTTTGGTGAGACAATAAATGATGGCTGCAACATCTGTTGATTTTGAAACACTCTCTTACCAACAAAGAGCATTACACAGATGTGACATGTATGCTAGTATGCTGTAACATACAGTTTAAAACAGGCACACCAACCTCTTAGAATTTACCAGGTGACAAACACAGAATTACAGTTTCTCTTGGGGATTACAGCCAAGGCAAACTTAGGAAGGAGCTCCCATAGTCGTTTAAGCCGCCATAGGTGTTCTCAGGGAACTACGAAAAAACTAGCACGTAACATCAAAACTTAGGAGTCACTACACAAGAATATCAAGTAGTGTGAGAGTATTAAGTAGGTGTGTTGATGGCAGCAAACAACACAGAAAGAGTAACTGAGATTACGAGCGATGGGGTGGGCTATGGCAGGATATTCAATGTCAAAGCTTAGAACTATACTTGATAGCCGTCAGAGCATAGCATACCACGTCAAATAATAAAAAGAAAGAGAGTTTGATCCATATCAGTTATCTATTTCAAGAGTGAGAAGATAAAAGGGAGGAAAAAATATTTTAATACATTATTCTGGGACCTAGTTATTTTCACAATATCAGGTAAGAAAAAAAAGAAAATGTATCAGAAGGTTTAATTTTTCACTAATTTGTAGACTGGCCACCTTTGCCAAGCTAAATAATAAATAAACTACCTGTTGTTCAGCAGAGATACTACCAACTGAGTAGTTGTTCAAGGTCCAGTTTGTTTGTATTGTTTCACTGTCAAACTACACAAATTGTCAACAACAATATTTTACTCAATTATGTAAAATGTAGATGATGTTTATTTTTACTCCTGTGCAAAATGACAGGTTATGTTGTTTTCAACACAACAAAATGCAAACACTTGACAAGTAAGCCGAAATATTTTTCACTTATGATCCATATCCAAGGTGCTTTACCTTGATTACACAAAACAGAAATTACCAAATAAACAAACAAAAAAATAATATGCACATTGCACAGTCTGGATCTATTGTTTTAAAGAGCTCTGTCTCCTCTGCTAAAGTCAGGTCTAAAGACAACTTCCTTTGGGTGGCTGTCCAATATTATTGGCATGGGACACAGAAGAGCAGTGCTGATGCTGCTCTGTGGGGGTGGTGATAAGCCTCTTCTCCTGGCGAATGATCAGTGCTGTGGCGCAAACAGGAGATTCTGCTAGTGACAGTGCCCCCTCTTGTCTTAGGGTGGTATCTGTACACTTACCAGAGCCTTCTGGGTAGTCACTAAGCACACTTATGTGATACATGTAAACTCAGAGATTATGCCATGCGTATGACTGGAAGTGGAGAAGTTATCAAACGTAAAGTTATCTAACGGTAAAGGGGTTGAAGAAGACTCGATAAGCTAGTCTTGTGAGAGGAATATTTCTTTGAAAAGTAAGAACAAATATTTTTGATTCATCTTGATTAATTTCAGGGTCCAGGGTTGCAGCCCAGGTTAGCTCCTGTGCAGGTTTTCCAACTATGTATACAGATATCATTGGAACATAAGCAGCTCTGGAGGAATGGGTTCTAAACCAAGCTCAGTTGCTGTATATGTGAATATTGCATATTTTCCCTATATTCTCATATTTTTTTTTCTCTCTCAGGGAACTTATGTATCCTCCAACATCAAAAAATTTGCAAGTAAAATGGACTAGCTGTACTTTTTGAGTATGTCTAGTGATAGACTACGAGTCGTTCCAATTCTGATTCCTATTTTGCACCCACAGCGTCACTGTGGCTCTGGATTATATAGACTCAGAAAACAAATGGACAAATAAAACAGTAGTTTCTGTGTCATAGACTGCTTGTAATTGTTTAGAATTTGAATAATATGATCTTGTATTATTATTGCTTTTTATCTCACTTCATGAATAGTACAAATACTAAGAGCCAAGTCTACATTGGCCCAATGTGGGATACGCATGGTATCTGCAACCTTGCAGTGAATAGTTGAGTTGAGTTACAAAAATAATTAGATGAACGTCTGTTCTGGGCAGCGCGGTGGCGCAGTAGCTGGTGCTGCTGCCTCGCAGTTAGGAGACCCAGGTTCGCTTCCTGGTCCTCCCTGCGTGGAGTTTGCATGTTCTCCCCGTATCTGTGTAGGTTTCCTCCGGGTACTCCGGTTTCCTCCCACAGTCCAAAGACATGCAGGTTAGGTACATTGGCGATTCTAAAATTGTCCCTAGTGTGTGCTTGGTGTGTGGGTGTGTGTGTGCGTGCCCTGTGGTGGGCTGGCGCCCTGCCCGGGGTTTGTTTCCTGCCTTGCGCCCTGTGTTGGCTGGGATTGGCTCCAGCAGACCCCTGTGACCCTGTAGTTAGGATATAACGGGTTGGATAATGGATGGATAGATGGATGTCTGTTCTCTGGGACTACAAAAAACCTGAAAGATGTGGCAAAACAGTTACAAAGAGAGATCTGACTGGAGGCAATTTTATTGCTATAATTTTCTTTCTATCTGGTAATTATAATATCCTTTTCTTTATGAACACTTAAAAGCTTATCCTGGATAAAGACGACAGTGATAGAAGATACCATATTTAGCCATAGGCTTTTAGTGGTGAACTTTTTCTAGAAGGAAAATTTGTATGCATTTTTAGAATTACACCTGCTGTAAACCTAACACAGTTGGGCATTTAGGACAGAACCCTGCAACAGTTATAGACATATTCCTACAAAACACTAACACCACTTTATCCAGGCCAGGAACTGGAGTGTATGATTTAGGAATGGCCATCGAAGCAGGTGTTCCATCAAAAGGGACAAGTAATAACCTCAATGTTTCCTGCATGGCAGATTACAAACAACCAGGAAAAAAAAACACTTTGGGTTACCAGTGTTACTTTTGTCAACTAAAATTATAACAAAAATATTTTTTGGTGCTCTTGCTTTCTCCTGAGAATTAAAAAAAAAATCTTAATTCTCCAATTCTTCTTCTAAAGCTTTTCCCACTTTCATGTGGGGTTGCTATGTTTGACCACCATCCCCCTTCCTTGTCTGCTGTACACGTCCTTGTCTGATACCCCTTTCTCCCGTACAGTAGATTCCCCTTCAGACAGTCCATCCACTTTCTATTTGGTCATCGTCTTTTCCTACATCCTAGAACATCAATATCCTTGATTCATCTTCCCACACGGTTTACGACTCTTCTCATTACATGTGTTTGCCACTTTAACCTTCCTTTCTTTCTTTGATTTTTTACAGATTTCTGCAACTTTAACTGTACCTATGATGGTCTCTTTCCAAACTTTGCCATTCCACTCATCCATCTCAATATCATTTCTGTAGAATTTAACTGTGTAGGCTTTCCATCCGTATGACAATGGAGATCTGACAACTGTTTTTTACACTTTACCCTTCACTCTTTTCTTCTACCACACAACACTTCCAATACATTTTTCCAGTTTTTCCACCTGATTGCACTGTCTGGTTTATTTCTGAATCTAGCTCTCTATCTTGGTTTATTGTTACAGATAATTAACCCTGATTTGTCTATGTATTAAACTAAAATATCTTGGGAAGCATTTGAAGATAATATTCTCTCTGTGTAAATGATGCTTCTGCTTAACTTTTATGCAAATTTAACTATGTCTACTTGGGTTCACAGTGTTAAAGTACTATCAAAAAATCTGGCTTAGCAACCAGTCACAGAACTTTCTCTGTACTTTTGTCTTTGATGATGGTGGCACATCTGTGCTCCATGGCTTATATTTACAGAGAGCCAAACCAAAATTTGCTGGTCACTTGTCAAAAGAAAACACAGTATAATTATCCACTTAGTGTAAGAAACTGAATAAGGCACGGTAATTGCCTAATGAAAAAGTCAGAACATTAGTGTTTAAAAAAACATTCAAATCAATAATGTTGATTATTTTATTCACTTGAAAAAAAGTAAGAAAAAAGAGAGCTACAGACAGAAAAATATCTTTTGAATGTGAAAGTAAAGTAATGGCAGACTAGAAATTGTTGGAAGTAACAAAAATAAAACTTTGAACCAGATTTAAGTAATTTTGCATTTTCTTCAGTCTTGATGGAAAAGGAAACATTGTGGGTCACTTTCTATAAAAAATGACAATCACAATCAGTACACCATACATTTCTGTAAACCAGTTCACAGTAGTTCAAAATCTGTTGAGTTCTAACATTTCAAGAGTGTAGTAAGAAGAGTACTAAATTTGATATTCGGTTGAGCCATTCAGAAGTTATAAATGCAACAGATACACAAACAGACTGACCTGCTGACACACATACACCCATCACAAGATCATGCTGGAAGTGATCAGATCATATTCAGAGATGCCCAAAATGTCTAATACCACTGAAAACTCAAACAACTCCATTACAATACTTATTAATCTTGGTCTTTGCTGGCTCACAGCAACATGTACTATAACTGACCACCTAAGATTCCTTGATTCCTTAAAACATAGGCCGGAAAAAGTAACCTTCCAATGCCACACAGGGCCAATGGTCTATGATAACAAATACATCATATAAAACTCTGTAAGCCCTCTTGTATTGGTGGTTTTGAAGGGTGTTTACCTACACAACGTAGCCAGTTAAGATTCACCATACTGACAGATACATTACTGCAAGTGCCAAGGACTAATGATGGCTGTGTTATGAATATTGTCCATTAACCATTATCTGAAATGTTTCTTTGAGGTGTTTCAGTGCTGTATCACTTGGAAAGATGAACTTTTCTACAGTTATCAAAAGTGACATAATTTTAATTTTCATGCGTGGAGTTTGCATGTTCTCCCTGTGTCTGCGGGTACTCCGGTTTCCTCCCACAGTCCAAAGACATGCATGTTAGGTGCATTGGCGATCCTAAATTGTCCCTAGTGTGTGCTTGGTGTGTGGGTGTGTGTGTGCGCACCCTGCGGTGGGCTGGCGCCCCGCCCGGGGTTTGTTTCCTGCCTTGCGCCCTGTATTGGCTGGGATTGGCTCCAGCGAACCCCTGTGACCCTGTAGTTGGGATGTAGCGGGTTGGATAATGGATGGATGGATGTTAACTGTAAGGGAAGGTTACTGCGTTTATTTCATACCTACTAATCTAAAGTTAACTCTGTTAATTGCTTTCCATTGAGAATTAGAAATTATTATATATACATTTAACGTATGTTTTCTCAGCAGAATGACTGTTTGTTTGAATATAGGTTGTTTTAAGCCTGTTTTAAATGTGGTAGAAATTATATTTTTCTGTGTTACCTCCTGAGCTTTACTTTACAAATAAACAAAATGCTTACTCAACTTTAAGTAAAAACATAAATTTGAAAAAAATTAAATTTTTAAAAGGTGATACTCAAACACAGTAAATATATATATTACAGTATATCCTAATTGATAAATACATTGAACTGAATTAATTTAAATTAAATGTGCATAACATAAAGGGTCTTAATACTCCTCCCACACATGGACCTTTGCTTTAGGCCACTATCCACTATCAATCAAATTAAGAAAATCTCCTTCAGAAATTCCTTGGAAGGCCTCTTACCCACCAGCGGGTTTGAATGGTGAGAACATGACAGTCACCAGACACCTTTGAGTCATACTTCCTGTGCAGTTAATTCTGTTAGTGAGGTCTTAAAAGAGATCCATTGGCTAACAGTTTCCAATACAGCCTGAGTATCCCTTTGTTTCTTTCAAGTCTGCCCAACAGATGTTCCAATTGTCTGAATCAGCTCACCACTAACCAGTAACCAGTTAATAACTCAGCACCTTTCTTTATAGAGTGGGACAAAGCACTGTACAGTGTTTCTTGCTGGCTAGCAAAGAGGTCCACTAACATTACATTCCACAAATTCTGATCAGGCAGGCTTTCCCTCCGGGTATTAGCAATTGTCATCTTTTTCTTGTGAGCACTGAAGTCTCCAAGTAGGACTACACAGTAAGTAAACTTTATCCATTTCAACAACAATTCCACAGCCTCTAAAAATACTCGGAAGAGCTGTTAGTTGTTACAGTCAATCTACCATTATACAAATGTAGAAGGTATTTTCTTTTTATTACATTTTAAAAGACATAATATAATATTCTCAGGACAGGACATAGCAATGGACAGAGCATCAGGTTTTTGCAGGGTCCACTTATCCTCTAGATCTTTGCAGATTTTTAGAGTAGCTATATAGACAATGTCTCGATGTGAGAATCAAAAGCCAAAATGTCAGATTCATAAGGTGGGAGTGAAGCCCACTGCTTCACCATACAAAAGAACAACTGCTTAACAAGAATTATTAATTCAGCCAAAAACATAACGGTTAATTCCTGAGTGCCTGATGTTTTTACAATACTGTTCAGTTGAGATGGGAAGGTCCCCAAGAAGCAGTGTTTTATTACATTACTTTAGAAATAGAAATACATCACAATATTTGTGGGAAATTTACCATACACCAGCTTTCCTCTTTCCACATGTCGTTGAAGAACAGACGTTAAAAACATCTGGCATCCATCATACTTAGTCAATATAAAATTTTTAAAATTTCTATCATGCCATCCCTTAATTTTTCCTTAAAACAAAAACATTTAACTCTTTACTTACTGCTCATACCACACATTTCTGGAATTAGATCTTCTCTGGATTTTTGCTAGTGTTGCTAATTCATTCTTGTATTATGAGCACCAAATTAGACACAGTGTTCTGTATGTGTATAACTACAAATGTAACAGTTTAACACACAATGTACTATATAATAAAATATCCGATTAGTCATTTTAATTGCTTCTGCACACTGTGTGGTTCTTAAGAACACCCAGTCCACTAGAACCTAGTAAGACATTCAACTTTCTAGTTCCAGACTTGTCATTATAATTATACCTAATATTTTTACTTGCTGGATTTATTTTATACATAGTGATCCAAAGTTAATTTTCTCACATGCTTCCCATTAGTAGTTGTTAATTATTATATGTGAATTTGAATTGGTTTTGTTGTTCAGCAGAATAGATTTTTGTTCAAATATAGATTTTTTGTAGCCAGCCTTTAATGATTCTCAGCACCTCAGAAATTCTTACAAGGCATGCTTTTTAGTTTCAGACTTGTGATTTTGTAATTATATCTAACATTTTTAAGTTTGTCAAAATGGAGAAGTGAATGCATAATAATTAATTTTTATATCTTAAGTATAAATCAAAGTTTAGGCCCTTGCTGGTATAGAACATACTGAAAAATACTTCATTGTATACTGCATTTGCCAGACAGGAATAAATTTACATATTTTGATCAAATTAATTCTTTTGTGTTTTCTTCTAGTAATACTGTAAGTTTGAGTAGGTTCAGTGTGAACAGAAAAATTAACTAGAAATGAACTGCTTGCCTTAATACAATTTACTCAATCGCTTCATCAGATGGCAGAAGACAGGATAAAAAACATGCATGGGGCTTTTCCTGGAATTAGTCAACAAACATATCTGAAATTTTGGGAGTACATAAATCCATTATAAGCAAAATTCTACCCACGTGTCTATGAGACCATACAGCTGCTTACTTTATAAGTGAAGTACCAGAAAACTATATATGGATGTGGAATACAGCGGCTCATTCTATACAGGAAAAAATGTAGCACCATTAAAGTTCACTGCAACACTTGCCTGGTATTTATATCATGTCTATATCATGTACTTTAGTTAAACAGTAACATTCACAATTTTAGGAATGGTTACTGATTTATGAAAAATGAGACATTACTAAATTAGTCACATTTGTAATTTCATAAGTTATTTTACTTTTCATTTTGTTTTTCTCTCCCATTTGGACACTTCTGACTATAATTTAGAAATTATTCTGATTACTGGTTAATCCATTAAGGACATGTTCAGATTTTAAAGTTGTTAGCTGATATTGGAAGTTAGAGCCATGATATTACCATAGTTCCCACTTCGGTGGGCTTGGTCCAAGGATCCTAAATCTCATCTTGAGAGCTGCATTGGCTTCAGAATTTTAAATAAATCAATTATTTAATTACTTCTGTTAATATTCATTTTTAACATTTGGCGACTTGTTCCTACTCTCATGACTGAAAAATCAGAACTTTCCACCAGTATATATTTTACTTTCTGAGGAAATCAACAAAATGTATACTGTAGTATACTTGAATGGACTCCTCAATTTCTAAACTTGTTTTGCTTTTGAAAATTTTCAGTTAATTTATAGATAGATAGATAGATAGATAGATAGATAGATAGATAGATAGATAGATAGATAGATAGATAGATAGATAGATAGATAGATAGATAGATAGATAGATAGATAGATAGATACTTTATTAATCCCAATGGGAAATTCACAATTTATAGTCACCTTGCAAGGTGCAGACACGGCACAATTTGCTTTTTTCCATTCCTATCAGCAATTGTAAAACGTTCACTTTACAGAATTTTGTTCTTTTAGGTCAATTTGTATTTTTAGGCTATACTATAATTATTCTACAAATTCAGATTTTTTTGTTTGTTCCAATGGTTCTGATTGTAATGTGATTGTAATGAAATCGAATTAAAACATAAAGTAAATTAAGATAAACAGAAGAGTAGTATAAAGAAAGTAATTCAGTTAAGTTCACATTTCTAAGCTGTGTTATGTGTTATCTAGTAAATCTAACAGTACTTATATAACAGTAGTATCTAACTGTGTCTTTATTTCACCATCATTTCCCTTTAGGGGATTAATGTATGATTATTATTGACTGACACAAGCAGAGCCAGCGGTATGATGTTTTGTTAGCTTCAGAGTCTCATTTCACATACTGTAGTTGTAACAAAGAGTTTACATATTTGTTGGCTAACGTGTTGAAGTTTCAGAATATGCCTGTACTGTCATGCATTACTACATTGGATTGTGTATAGTTTTATAAATATACAATCATTTTTTGTCTGTGTAATTCTCCTAGCCAAGATAATACATTCAATACATATTGAAAGCATGAAAAACATAGTTAACTAAAGATGATTTAGCGACTGGGCGGCCTAGTGATGCAGTGGTTAGCACTTCCAACTCATGAATCCAGCATCCTGGGATTGAGTTCTTTGGCCACTTTCAAATCTGTGTGAAGTGTGTACATTCTTCCCTGTACCTGCACAATGTTTTCTCTGAGCACTTTGGCTTTCCTCCCATATCTTACAGATTAGCAATTCTAAACTGTTTTGTGTGTAGGAGTGCAGATGTGAGCTAGAAACCCATGCAGTGTTAGTTCCTGCCTTGCCAGCAACCCTGCCACAAAAGGCTTTAGTCATCTCTGATTCTGAATTAGATTGAGTGGTTTTAAGAATGTTATAGTATGTTCAGAGTTTGACAGGGGACACTGCTACTAAATGTCTAAACAGAGATTTCATATACATTTGAGAGATAAAAACTCTTTTTAAGCCATGGTACATGTAGAATTAATGCAACAAAATCAATAAAATTATGTTTTAGAGCAGCTGTAGAATGTTTATCTGCTTAAAGATTCACCATCCATATATAAAACAATATATATAGTGTGCACATACCAAACATTGTTGAAGTTTTTACAAAAAAATGCTTTTTACGGTAATAGTTTAATCGATCAAAATGTCTAAAGACTGCATAGTTTGTTACTGATAAACTATAAAAAACTTTTAATAATGTTTTGCTTACTCTCATACAAACATTTATTGTAGTTACCTTGGAGAGACACACTAATATATTAATAACCTAGAAGTATATTTTTCAGCACTTGTATTTATATTCAGTATATGTAATTTAATTTTAACACATTTGGTAGTTTCATCACCTTTATTTGTTCATTAACAATCAGACGAACTTGACCCATTGCTTCTGTTGAGGCCTCTAAGTTATGTCAATATACTGTATTAAGTACTAGATAGATAGATAGATAGATAGATAGATAGATAGATAGATAGATAGATAGATAGATAGATAGATAGATAGATAGATAGATAGATAGATAGATAGATAGATAGATAGATAGATAGATACTTTATTAATCCCCAAGGGGAAATTCACATATTCTGGCAGCAGCATACTGATAAACTTACCTGAACTAAGCTGGCTTGAAAACTTAATGTTATGTTGAATATTGCTGTCTACCCTCAGTCACAAAATAAAACCAATAGTGTTTCTGGGACACAAGCTCTTAGCTGATAGCTACTAAATTCACTATGCATACAGCCTTACTTTGCAATGCAGTGGTCTGAATAAAAGTCAAAACTTTATGCTGTTTTTACTGGAAGTTTGTCTAGATGTAAACTTTCTATGCTTCTGTTACTTTTTTCAAGTGTGCCAAAAATGACCTAAGCTGTCGATTTTGGTAATAACAAAAGCATGCGTAGTTAATCTCTAGTCTGTGTCAACCACTTACCCAAGGGCTATCTCATGCAATTAATTTTAAGGCAGAACTTGTACTCTTTTCCTTTTCAAGTACAATCTGGATTTTATTTCCAAGACTTTGATATTTAGTCATCTTGACTTTTGCATGTACAATAGAATAGAACATTTACTGCAGCGCGCTGAATTAAACTTTTCATAAAATACACACATAAACAGATGTTGTGTGTCGTAACTAATCACTTTTAAACTGCTAATCTGCCTTGGTGTGTATGTATTGATCATACACATCCTGTTCAGTGAGGCAAAAATTATACTACTGTATAACAGATTAATTTTTTTCTTGTCTGCTCTGCATGCTTGCTCCCTGCTATTGCTTAAAATAAATCCTAGATCTTCAATTTCAAAGAAATGAAATGTTAACTGTCTGTTATTTATAAAGAAAATAATTACTTGAGAAATTAATTCCTGAACATTTTGCGCATGATAATATTACATTTTATGGTAAAATGGAATTGCTATGGTAAAATTATGGAGTGTTGGAAGGAGGTTGATTTAATCACATTAAGAAAATTTAATCCAATATCTTTCTTGCATTTATGAATAGATGAGTAGTAATTTCCACTAAATAAGGGAAAAACTGATAGATTAATAGAATAGATTAATAGAAGTGGAAATAGTGAGGGTATTAGAAATAAACTGGGCCACTTAGTGAAAGTAAAGAATTTAGGTATAATCTAAGACAATCATCTAAACTTTAAATCACATATTAACCACATTGCTTGAACTGCATTTAGCATTCAGGAATAATGCAAAAGTTAGACCTCTTATATCAATGCAAGATGCTGAGAAATTAATTCACACTTTTGTTTTAGTCAGCAAGAATACTAATGTACTCCTAACTGGTCTACCAAAGAAAGACATCGATCTGATGCAGTTAGTTCAGAAAGCTGTAACAAGAATCTTAACCACTTAAAGTATCATTACATTGAATTTAAAATACTAAATGGTGTATAAAACCTTAAATAATCTTGTTCCTTCCTTTTTCTTGGAGTATACTGTCCCCATACATTCCAAGTCATAACCTTAGATCTTCTAAAAGGGACCTGCTTATAATTCCAAGAGCCAACCTTAAAACAAGTAGTGAGGTGGACATTTGCTATTATGCTTCAAAAATCTAGAATACTTTACTAATAGAGATGTGCCTGGGTGATACTGTAGTAAATTGTAATAAATTCCTAAAACATATTTTTTAATTTTGCTTTTTTGTAGCTTTCTAGACATGCACAGGATTCTTATTTTCTTCATAAAATCTGCAATCATTATTAATATTTACTTTTCTCTTTTTTTTCCGGTTCCTCTATAGCGGCATTCTACACCAACACCACCTGATCAAAGTACTGTTCAGCCATCTGTGATATCTGAATGAAAGCTGATACCCCAGCTTGTCCACAAGACCCACTGCATTGAATCCTCTCAGAAAAAGTCTAAAAAAAACAATAAAGAACTGCATAAGAACATTTATGTTAAGTAGAATGCCCAGTGGGGGCATAGTGGTGTTTTGGCCTGGAACCCCTACAAATTTCTTTTTTTTTTCTCTCCACCCTGGCCATCTGACCTTTTCATTGGACTGTCATTTAGAAGCTTAAAAAACAATTCTATATTTAAGGACTCACCTTCTCTTAATTATATATCTTACTTATATAAGTGTGTATTATTCATTTATCTTCCATATATTCTATTTATTCAATATTATACTTAAATAAATGTAATTTTTTTTGCATGTTACTAGTTCTTTGACATGTTGTAAAGAACTTTGAGCTACATCATTTGTATGAAAATGTGTGCAGAAATAAATGTTGTTGTTAAGCATATGTTGTTCTAGAAATATACTAAATTCTAGGATGGTGTCCTGTCCAGGTGTTGTTCCTGCCATGCACCTGATGATTATTAGTTAAGAAGATGAATGGATAGTTGAACGTATACTGTTATTTTGTCCACTCACTATCTGTACACAATTTTCTATATTACGTGGTTGTGAGGAGTTCGAACCTGCTCTGAGATTGCACTACGATGTAGGAATGAAATGCCAATCCATCACAGTTCTCCCATATGCACATGTCTAGACTTTCTGTATTTCTGTGATTTAGGGTAGGAAACCAGAGTTTGTACAGAAAATTCACATGGACATTAGAAAGACACTCAAGATTCCGAATACATGTTGACAAAGCCAGAAATTGTACTCAGTCACCTGGAGCTATATGCCACTGTGCTGTTGTGTGCAACATCAGGGCCAAGAAAACTCCAGACCAAGTTTTTAATTATATCAGGTCATGACTGTAGTAACTCTGTATTTGAGAAGTTACATTTTGCACAGCAACTGTTCAGTATGTCCCTAAGGCTTCAGAAAGTGCCACTGTTATGAGAAACAACCTGCATTGTTCCTGTTCCAAATAGGACAGGTGCCTCTTCACCTAATGACTACAGACCAGTGGCACTTAGTTTTCATATTATGAAGACCTTTGCGAGAATGATCCTGGACTATATGAGTCCACTTGTGGTAGACCACCTGGACCCACTGCAATTTGCCTATCGGACAAAGACTGGAGTGGAGGATGTAATTATCTATCTGCTCCACAAAGATTAATCTCACCTGGACAAAGCTGGCAGCACTGTGAAGATTATGCCTTTTTGATATATCAAGCATCTTCAATGTCATCCAGCCATCCCTGTTAAGGGGTAAAGTTAGAGATATGCAAATGGATGAGCCTATGGTGTCCTGGATAATGGACTATCTGTCAAGCAGACCACAGTTTGTGAGACTCCAGGAATGTGTTTCTGATATGTGAAACACTGGAGCACCACAAGGAACAGTTCTGTCTCCCTTTCTCTTTACTCTATACACCTCAGATTACACTGTAAATATAACATCAGGTCATGTCACTTGCAGAAATTCTCAGATGATTCTGCACTTATGGGGTGTACGGATAAAGGAGATAAGACAGAATATCGGAGTCAGGTGGAAAAGTTTATTTCTTGGTGCAAAGAGAATTGTCTGCAACATAACTTTAGCAAAGCTAAGGAACTGATTATTGACTTTCACCATACCAAAGAGCCTCTATATCCAGTCACTATTCAAGGATCGGATGTTGAGGTGGTCCACCCTGACAAGTACTTGGGGGTCCACATTAGTGACAGATTACACTGGTCTCAGGACACTGAGGGAACTATGTAAAAAAGGGCAGAGAAGGCTCTTTTTCCTTAGGAAACTGCATTCTGTTAATTTGGAAGGTGGCATCCTTCACATCCCTATACCACTGTAATGGCTAGTGTGTTTTTCTATGCTGTGGTATGCTGGACTGGTAACATCACTTCAAGAGAGGCCCACCAAATCAACAAGCTAATGAAAAGGGTAAGCTCAGTTATAGGGTGCACTCTGGATCCCCTGGGAGGGCATAGCAAAGGGGAGAATTACCATATATACTCCCACGGATAAGTTGGGACTTGATTTTACAGTATAATTTCTGGTATTTTATAATGTCAGTCGTATAAGTCGAATGTGGAAAACTCACACTATTGGTACAAGGGATTATGATATGCTAATGCCCACCTGAGAGAGTAACCACGGAACACACTGCCCTTTTTTTCTATGTATTGTGCCTATGTGACCACACGGTAATACCCAAACTATTCCAAAGCAACATTTGCACTGATTTGTGTTTTTTGTATCTCACACCCTCATACACCTTTATCGTAAGAGCATCCCTTAACTACAATGGAACGTTCAATTAGAAGAAAATATGAAGCTGGTTTTAAATTAAATGTTGTTGAAGAAGCGAAAGAAATTGGTAACTGTGCTGCTACAACAAAATGTGATGCATCTGAGAAACTGATGCGAGATTGGAGGAGGCAAGAACATTTCTGAACAGGTGTATAAGTCAGGGTCTGATTTTATGATCGATTCTTCAGGTTTCAAGACCTGACTTATACGTGAGCATACAGTATACGGTAAAAGAAAAACGAGTGCCATTATGAGCACTGCTTCACATCCTCTCACTGACTCACTAACACTGAAGACTTTCAGCCAACAAATTATTCAGCAGAAGTGTGTCAAGAAATGCAACTGGGGCTCCTTTATACCAGCAGCAATATGTCTGCATAATGCCTCACTTGAACTGTGACAACCAAGTCAGAACTTTTTCTTTCTCTTGAATTTTCTTGCTTTATTGTCATTCCAGTTTGTGTTCAGACCAAAATGTGTGTGTATTTATTTATTTATTTGTTTATCTAAAGAGCTTCTTAAAAAAAAAAAAAAATTTCCCCCTGGGGACAAATAATGCTCTATCTATCTATCTATCTATCTATCTATCTATCTATCTATGTATAGTCTAAAAACTAGTCAACATACTACAGATCTTAAATTGGAAAAAAAGATCTTAAATTGGAAATTTCTGCCTTGGATAAAAAAGATTGCAATAATAATAATAATAATAATAATCTTGTTCCACAAGGAACAATGCAACAAATAATACCAGGTTATAAACTACCAACACGGACAAAATACATGTATAGACTCATTTAGTTTTAAATAAATCATTGCCAGACTCGCGTCTTCAGGTGGGGGCATGGTACTGTGGTGTTCCTGTGTGCGATGAAGGAGCAGAATGCCCTGCACTTAGAGCACAGGTGCAGGATAGCCCGTGACCCTAATTGGCACCAGGAGCTGCTGAGTGCCGCAGCTGTGCCACATCCCCACTTTAAAAAGGAAGTGCGAGTGAAAGAAGGGAAAAGAAGAATCATAAGTAAAAACATAATAAGGGAGGTTAAAAGATGGAGTGAGCAGAAAGGCAGGAACAAGAGAGAGAGATAGAGAGAGAGAGACACAGTATGAACAGATGAGAGAGAAGGCAGACAGCTGGAAGCAAGTCCCAAAGAGAGTGCAGATGGCACTCGGGGGGGGGGGGCTGATGGCCACACCAGGTGAGTAACCTGGGAGCTGGAGTGGCCGAAGTGCTGCTCAGTTGTAGCGACTTGCTGGAGCACATCTCCAGGAGAAGGAAAAAGGTTGATCGAGAAGGAAAGTAAAAGATCAAGAAAAAAGGAAAAGGTTAAATGATGGAGAGAGGGAAGGAAGGAGGCGGTGCTCTGGTGCAAGTGGGTGCAAGGATGGTGGAGAAGGCAGACAGCTGTGAGGAAGTCCTCAGAGCACGTGAATGGCACTCAGGGACTAATGGTAACTCCAGCTAAGTGACCTGGGTAGCTGGAGTGGCCACAACGTGGCTCAGATGTAGCAATCCACTGCAGAGAGATAGTGCAGCTGCAGGGGAGGGAAAGAATGAGAGAGGCATTCAGTGGGTGGTGCCATGGACCAAACAAGGGAATGATGAAACAGTGTTTAGTGCTTTTATAAAAAAAATAAAAATAAAACATTGTTCAAAAAATGCAGTGCTCAAAAATTTGCAGTGCTCTGAAATTTGGCAGGCTCATTCCTTACAGCTTACTTACAAAAGTTAGGCAGGTTTCATTTCGAAATTCTACGCGTAATGGTCATAACTGGAACCTGTTTTTTGTCCATATACTCTAATGGAGGAGGCAGAGTCACGTATCGCGTCATCACGCCTCCTACGTAATAGGGACACGAGCCTGGCAGCAGGAGTCAGAGGCTTCATGGAGTGCTCTGCCTGGAGCCAGAGAGGGCTAGAAGGGCCAGAGCCTAGGAGCAGCGCTGGAGGTGGGCTGAACTGCCTGAAAGGAGCCTCCCTGGCAGCAAGGACCCGCTCTGGGAGACGGCCAGGTTTTAAAGGACTGCGTCGGGGTTCAGGATTTTAAGGACAGTTTCCTGCCTGAATTTTAACCCAGTTTTACTGGATTTATTTATTGCATTTTTAGCTTCCAGTTGCACTTTGTTTTTATGGATTATTTATTTATGGAACATTTTGAGCACTGCATTTTTTGAACAATGTTTTATTTTTATTTTTTTTATAAAAGCACTAAACACTGTTTCATCATTCCCTTGTTTGGTATGTTTGTCCTCATCTGCTCATTTCATCCCAGTCATGAGTATCGACAGTGCTGGGTTCAAGAGGCTCCCAAAAATAGGAGTGGGAGAATGGAGCCGACTCGCACCGTCACAGATAGATATGAAAAGCACATGAGCATGTCTGTTTATCTACTGTATATAATAAATAAATGAAGCACTATATAATAGATAAGTGCTGCTTCAGTTTGTCCCCCGAAAAACTGTGCCCCAGCCCAAATTTTTTACACCAACTGCCACTGTTATGATGAGCTTGTATTGTGAAGAAATAACCCATGACTATTAATGACATTTAATTGTAATGCATCCCCTACAGTTTTTACATTCATTATACAAAAGCTGCATGTCATTTAGGCCTTCTTCATATTTATACATGCAGGTTGTCAATATGCCATTTTAGAAAGAGAGTTAGACTTCCTCAAAGACTTTTTGAACACCTCTTGAATGTAGCTGAACAACTCCTGGGAATCTTGTTCCTTTTTTTTTAAAGAAATGCAGACATTGCCATCTAGTGGAATTTATAAACACAGCAGCCACTAAACATTCATATTTATGATTTTACCTTAGAAGCACAGGATTGTGTAGATGTTGTTTCCATCATTCTTCCACATTTATGTTTTTAACTGTAAAAGTACAGTGAATGTCAAGTTCTGTGAAGTGAAACTTGGAAACCACCAAATGAACTTTCATATTATTAATGATACACCAAAGAAGAACCATCAAACCAGGCATATACCCACTCAATCCAATTTAGAGTCACAAGGAGTCTGAGCCTACCCTTGCAATATGAGATGCAGGCTGCAATTAATCATGGGAGATATGCAGGTCCATCTCCAGACACGCTCACATGCTCATCTGCACTCACCATACCATGGCAATTTAGAGTCACAATTCAACCTAATATGCATGCCTTAGGGATGTGCAAAGAGAAACAGAGCCCTCAAAAGAAAATCACACAAACTCAAACTAACCTAAGACAGCAAAATACAAGCCTGCTTCAAAATTTAGAGATTTATTGAATCATTGTGCTTACATCTATGTAATCTAGGAAGAACTGACAACATTGGCGGGTTAGCAATAAGAGTTTTTGTAAGGTGTGATAAAATTAAAAATGTATTAATATATACAAGTAAAATTTTAGTAGTTTTGAAACTAATATAAGAAAAAAACAGAATGACCAAAAAGTAGTTCATCAATTAAATGTTATTGCTGGCCAATGACAATGCAGGAGTACAATGTAATATTAAAGTATTTATCTTGACTCATTTTTTGCACTATAGACTAGGAAAAAGCAGACTCAGAAAAAGAATGAATGAATGAATTTAGAATCTTAATGTTTTTGCCTCTTATCAGTATAAACAAATTTCATAATTGAAATTGAAAACAAAATGATAAATCCTTCTAATTTCATAATTAATTGAAATAACTTAAACTGGATGATTTCATATCAATTTATACCCTTTACAATGACACACCTAAACAGGTTCTGGTGCATCTAATATTTTTAGAAGTCACATAATTAGTTGAAAGGTGTCTTTAATTTTTTTCTAAACAAATCCCTCTATTTTGCTAAAATGGTTTGTGGTAGAATAATTCCAACTGCAGAAAAGGGTTCACACACCAAAATCTATACATATTAATAAAAGGCAAAGCCCTCACTGACTCACTGACTGAGTGACTGACTGACTGACTGACTCACTCATCACTAATTCTCGAACTTCCCGTGTAGGTGGAAGGCTGAAATTTGGCAGGCTCATTCCTTACAGCTTACTTACAAAAGTTAGGCAGGTTTCATTTCGAAATTCTACGCGTAATGGTCATAACTGGAACCTGTTTTTTGTCCATATACTCTAATGGAGGAGGCGGAGTCACGTATCGCGTCATCACGCCTCCTACGTAATCACGTGAACTAAAAACAAGGAAGAGATTTACAGCACGAGTCAAACGCGGGAACGAAGGTAAATGACGTTAATTTTTGAGTGTCTTTTAATACTGTGTAAGCATACATATTAACACATGTGCAATTAAACGTGTGCATTTACGGGGTGATTTCTCAGGCTTAAAAGCTCGCCTTTTATCAAACGCGGGAACAAAGGTAAATGACGTTGTTCACTGTCTTTTAATACTGTGTAAGCATACATATTAACACATGTGCAATTAAACGTGTGCATTTACGGGGTGATTTCTCAGGCTTAAAAGCTCGCCTTTTACTAAAAAGGTAAATGCAAACTGTTTTCATTCTGAAGGGCACAAACCACGTTAGATTTCAGATGTTAAACGCGCAAAAATGTCGGTACACCAGATAAATAAGCGCAACATATTATCAGTTGTATTGTATGCTTACAATACATATAGAAATGTGTTAATCGTTAACTAATATTATGGGATGGTGTTTTTCGACTCGCGCCTTGATTTAAACAATTGCATTTCTTGGTGGGTTTGCGTAGCTTATTGTCAATATCTTTACACCTCTTTTTAAGACTTAATTTAAAAAGGTTTTCTTTTCTTCTTAATTAAAATTTAAAAGCAATACTTCACCGCTGCGAAGCCCCTCTAGCGCTGACGTCCGAGGTTCGATTACCGTAAGAAAGTGCAGTGAGTGTGTACGCCTGATGAGCCAAGAATACGGGGGAAAGACGTGTCGCGTACTCTTTGCATTATTTGACAGTAAACTATTTTCAATCATTCTAAGATCTGCTTCTCACAACTGAAGGCACCGTGGCTGATGTTACCTCACTTGCTGGCCAACCATAAGCGTTACCTGGTAGGTAACCATCCACTCACTTCACTCCCTTACGGGAATCGAACCTCTGAGGTTTTCTTTTCTTCTTAATTAAAATTTAAAAGCAATACTTCACCGCTGCTAAGCCCCTCTAGCGCTGATGTCCGAGGTTCGATTACCGTAAGCAAGTGCAGTGAGTGTGTACGCCTGATGAGCCAAGAATAAGGGGGAAAGACGTGTCGCGTACTCTTTGCATTATTTGACAGTAAACTATTTTCAACCATTCTATGATCTGCTTCTCACAACTGAAGGCACCGTGGCTGATGTTACCTCACTTGCTGGCCAACTATAAGCGTTACCTGGTAGGTAACCAGCCACTCACTTCACTCCCTTACGGGAATCGAACCTCGGACGTCAGCGCTACAGGCAAAGCCCCAAAAATTGCGCCACGGCGTGTGGTTCGTTTATTTGACAACATGTAGATCGGGGTAATTACATTCCGCGCCATGGCGTGTGGTTCGTTTATTTGACAACATGTAGATCGGGGTACTTACATTCACGGCATTTGTAGTCTGATTCACAATCTGATTGTATGGGTGGTTACCTACCAGGTAACGCTTATAGTTGGCCAGCAAGTCAGGTCGAAGTGATCACTCGAGTGAAGGCAGCTTCACAAAAAAACAGATCCTTAACAAACTGTTATTAGTATATTTTCCCTCAATTTAAAAAGGTTTTCTTTTCTTCTTAATAAAAATTTAAAAGCGGTATTTCGCCGGTGCAAAGCGCGTGGATTTGACCGACTGACACATACAGACATATTCATGAGTGCAGGTACTTCGGAAAGAAAGCACCGTGTAAACCTAAAGTTTAAATTAAGTTCATAGACCTACAAAAGGTTGCCATTCATTTGAGGCAAGATTGATTTTCTTCTGTACAACTATACGTTGCATTCTCAAGAGTGTGCTTGCACGGCTTCGGATATAGATATATATATATATCTATGTATGTCTATATATAAATATGTAAGCTTATAAGTACTGCCTTACTTCTCTTTAAGAAAGGAAGATGTAATGATACTTGATTTAAACGATTCCATGTCTTCCTGGGTTTGCTTAGCTTATTGTCAATATCTTTACACCTTTTTTTAAGACTTATTGACTGAAACGGGCTTTCACGAAAAAAGTTAGGGCTTTGCTACAGGATACACCCTCCACAAGTTAAGCAAGTAAAAATAAAATATATATTTCTGTTTTATTTAAACCTTTTAAGTTCTTATGCATAGCCCCATTTGGCTGTTTAATTTTTTTTTTTCTTTCTTCAGTAATATTTAATCTCCTTAAAGAAAAAGAACATATCCATTTTACTTTTTTTGTATCTCTTTAGTAATATTTTAGTGTAAAAGGATAACCAGTATTTAAACCTTTTATGTTACTTTATAAATTTATTTTACACAATGTTGAAAAATTAATAAGAAAGCTACATATTTTGGCAGCTGCTGCTTTAATTTTCAATGAAATGAAAAAACCTCTCCAAGAGAAAACGTCAATGAAGAAGAAACAGTTTGCACTATCTAAAAATGAGAAACCCTCATTTATAAAAGTTTGCTGCAGATGACTTCACTGAAAATAAATGAATAGTTCCTATGTGTATAATACATATTTATCTATTTTACTTATGCCTTTATTCCAGCAACTTGCAACATCTGAGGTACAATTTGTTACATTACTTTTGTTTTTTGCAGCACAGGCAGGTGAAGTGACTTCCTCAGGGTCACACAGTGGTGTCAGTACCAGGATTTGAACTGACAAGCTCCGGGTTTACTGAAATATTACTGAAGAAAGAAAAAAAATGAAAACGGGCAAATAGGGTTATGCATACAGATGTCCATCCATCCATTATCCAACCCGCTATATCCTAAATACAGGAGCCAATAAGTAGATATGTATATATACAGTATATATATATATATATATATGTGAATGTATGTATGTATATATGTATGTCTATATTTATATCTATATATATATATATATGTAGATATGTAAATTTGTATATGTATATATATATATGTATATGTGGATGTGTATATGTATATATATATGTATATGTAGATATGTGTATATGTAGATATGTATATATATGTATATATATGTTTACATAACCTCTTTAACACACTACTTCTCCGCTGCGAAGCGCGGGTATTTTGCTATATATATATATATATATATATATATATATATATATATATATATATATATATATATATATATGACAGCAACACTCATAACAATGACAACACAATTACACATATATATATGTAGATATGTATATATATATATGTGTCAATCTATCTATGTATGTCTAGATATATATATATATATATATATATATGTAGATATGTAGATATGTGTATATATATATGTAGATGTGTATATATGTAGATATGTATATATATATGTGTATATATATGTAGATGTGTATATATGTAGATATGTAAATATTTATGTATATATATATATATATATGTGTGTGTGTGTGTGTATGTATGTATGTATGTGTGTATGTATGTATGTGTATATGTATATGTGTGTGTTTATGTATGTGTGTATATATATGTTGATATGTGTATATATATATGTATATATATGTGGCTGTGTATATGTATATATATATGTAGATATGTGTATATGTAGATATGTATATATATGTATATGTATATATATGTTTATGTGTGTGTGTGTGTATATTATATATATAAAAGACAGCAACACTCATAACAATGACAACACAATTACATTGACAATCATGTTACGTTATTTTTAAAATGTTTCCTTTTTTTTTTTCATAACCTCTTTAACACACTACTTCTCTGCTGCGAAGCGCGGGTATTTTGCTAGTCTCTATAATATACACCATTTTTTTGAATGCAGAATTTTGGTGCAGACCAGTGAAAATAATAACATTGAGCCTGTTGTTAGTGTAGGTCTCCTAAATGGTATGTTCCTTTAGGTTTAAACCTCTAGACAGCATGTTTACAAACTAGAATAAAATAATTAAATTGACATTTTGTAAGCAACAAATATTATTATAAAATAGCATGAGTAAAAGAGATGCAATATGAATAAAACTAAATGTAGAAATGTTGGAAACTCAGCCCCCATGCACAGACACACAGACACCAGATGTCCAAAAACACACAAGTTTAATACCATATACTGTATACTCACGTTTAAGTTCTCCCATGTACTGTATAAGTCGGGGCTTGATTTTAACGTATAATTTCCAGTATTTTATAATGTGGTTGTATAAGTCAAATGCAGAAAACTCACATTATTGGTCCAACAGATTATGATATACTAACGCCCACCTGAGGGAGTAACCACGGAGCACACTACATTTTTTTCTATGTATTGTGCCTACGTGACCACACGGTAATACCTGAACTATTACGAAGCGACGTTTGCACTGTTTTGTGTTTGCTGTATCTCACACCCTCATACACCTTTATTGTAAGAGCATCCCTTATCTATGATGGAGCGTTCGATCAGAAGAAAATATGAAGCTGGGTTTAAATTAAAAGTTGTTGAAGTGGCGAAAGAAACTGGTAACTACGCTGCTGCAACAAAATTCAATGTGTCTGAGAAACTAGTGAGAGATTGGAGGAAGCAAGAAGATGTAAATAAAAATTTAAGTGTCGTATTTTGAATGGGCGTATAAGTTGGGGCCTGATTTTATGATCGATTTTTTGGGTTTCAAGACCCAACTGATACACAAGTATATGCGGTAATTCCTTTCAGAACACAGCATCTCACAATGTCCAAATAAGACAAATACTCAGTCTCTTCTTTCTCCTTCTGCCACCTTCACTCCACCTCACACAAGCTCCGTCCTCTTCCAACCGACTACGGCTCCACTAATGGAGTGAGGCGGCCCCTTTTATAATGCCCTGGATGTGCTCCAGCTGATTCATGATGATCTTCCGGCAGCACTTCCAAGTGTGGCAGAATTGCTGAAATCCAAGGCTCTATACTCCTCTGGGCAGCCCCTGGCAGTGGCCACAGGCCCCAACAGGGTTGAGCTTCTAAGCTCTGATCCCATGGGCCCCATGTGAACCAGGGCGGCTGCCATCTCGTGGCCCGGGGAAGGTATAATCTTTCTCCCAGTCTTTCCAGGCATCCAGGCTGGGTAGGGTCCCCAGCCATCCGCCACAAAGTCCGCCACAAAACATCCATCCATCATCCAACCCGCTATATCCTAACTACAGGGTCACAGGGGTCTGCTGGAGCCAATCCCAGCCAACACAGGGCGCAAGGCAGGAAACAAACCCTGGGCAGGGCACCAGCCCACCGCAGGGTGCACATACACACACCAGGGACAATTTAGGATCGCCAATGCACCTAACCTGCATGTCTTTGGACTGTGGGAGGAAACCGGAGCACCCGGAGGTAACCCACACAGACACTGGGAGAACATGCAAACTCCACTCAGGGAGGACCCGGGAAGCGAACCCGGGTCTTCTAACTATGAGGCAGCCGCAAAACATAAAAAGTGAAATAATGTACAATATGCTAGATGGGTTTACAACCACTTTCCATATTCTACAGAATTTAAAAAAGGAAAATAAAATTCAGATATTAAAAAATATGACTTGCTGCATTCAATCTTTTATTCTGTTTTATTCACTTATAACTTCAAAATGTAATATATATCACAAGAAAAAATCTAATCAAGAAACTTTAAAACTTAAGAAATGCTCTTTCCTTGTGCTGGAAAACCATCATATCTATAGTTTTTTTCAAACCATTATCTGAGTTAATATTACAAATTTGATGTCATTATATTGGGACAGATGAGGTGTAGACTTGGAAGGGAAACAACAATACAGACTTCAACATGTGATAAAAATGCAACGTACTTTTCAATCACTGGGTAAAATACTGCAGCTTTATATATCATTCTCATATGGTGCACAGTATATTTTCAATAAGAGCAACATTTAAGCTGTGAACTTCAGGCAACTGTTGTCTACTATTATATGGTACTGTATCTCAATTAGATCATCCATCCATCCATCCATCCATCCATTATCCAACCCGCTGAATCCGAACACAGGGTCACGGGGGTCTGCTGGAGCCAATCCCAGCCAACACAGGGCACAAGGCAGGAACCAATCCTGGGCAGGGTGCCAACCCACCGCAGGACACACACAAACACACCCACACACCAAGCACACACTAGGGCCAATTTAGAATCGCCAATCCACCTAACCTGCATGTCTTTGGACTGTGGGAGGAAACCGGAGCGCCCGGAGGAAACCCACGCAGACACGGGGAGAACATGCAAACTCCACGCAGGGAGGACCCGGGAAGCGAACCCAGGTCCGCAGGTCTCCCAACTGCGAGGCAGCTACCCACTGCGCCACCGTGCCTCCCAATTAGATCATAGTCTTGGTAATAACTTATAAGGAAGGTCATTCAAAACTATTTTTTGGAAGCCTTATACCATTTTTTAAGGTTTAATTCTCTAAAATGATTTTAACTAGGGTATTCGCAAGTAATCAACAAAATTGCAATATTTTTCATCTTAGATCTTTAGCGCTATTTATTTGAGTTTAATGTTGTATGTTATCTAGTTTTCATTGACTAAAAAATTGTTGCTGCTTAGCTATATCAGTGACAATAATCATCTAGCTTTGTTTATTGTTATAAAAAATAGACTTTAATCTAAAAGTAAGACTCCTTCACAGGTCACGCTTTCTCAGTCATTCTAGCCCTGACACTATGGGAAGGGGCACTCCAACATCAGTAATTGTTCCAAATTTTTTTTTTTTTTTTTTTTACCTGATCTGTGTTCCAGCATCAACAGAAACATCTAACCGGATCAAGTAAGATTTCCTCTTAAACCTCCATAAAGGCAACATGTTGTCTGCCTTCCTGGAGAAGAGGTTTGATTTGACATAGGATTGACTTGTGACATGTAACATTACTCCTGAGGACTACACCAGCCACTGCACATCTACTTCCTCTGGAGGCTTGGTAAGCACCACCACTGTGGCAGCGGTTTTAAAAACTTTCTCTTGGATCTTATGAATCAAACAGCCATCTCCGTCTACAGAAATGATTGGTTGCTTCTTGACTCTCTGGTTAGATAAACTCTATTGAAGAATGCTGTAACCTATTGCACATGAACCTTAGATCATCATCTATCCCTTACCTGACAAGCTGGTACCAAAAGAGTGCATTAAGTATGCAGTTGTTTGTGTTATATTAATGTTGTAAAATGTAAAATGTACAGTATGTATAAAGTCATCATACCTATTATGTGTTTGCTTGCATTTCTGAGGATATGCACAGTAGAAATATACTTGTGACATACTGAAAATAAGTCAACCAAAAACAAAGAATACTGCAAATAAGTCAACCAGTTGCAAAGAAAACCGGCATCATGATGGCATTTAAAGTGCCCACATATTTATTACTGCAGTAAAACTATTCTTCCATCCATCCATTTTCCAACCCGCTGAATCCGAATACAGGGTCACGGGGGTCTGCTGGAGCCAATCCCAGCCAACACAGGGCACAAGGCAGGAACCAATCCCAGGCAGGGTGCCAACCCACCGCAGGACACACACAAACACACCAAGCACACACTAGGGCCAATTTAGAATTGCCAATCCACCTAACCTGCATGTCTTTGGACTGTGGGAGGAAACCGGAGCGCCCGGAGGAACCCACACAGACACGGGGAGAACATGCAAACTCCACGCAGGGAGGACCCAGGAAGCGAACCCGGGTCTCCTAACTGCGAGGCAGTAGCGCTACCACTGCGCCACCGTGCCGCCCTAAAACTATTCTTTTACTGTGAAAAAAATTCTCAAATTTTTACTGGAGCCATTCAAATTGAAAGAAACGCTAATTTTTTGTTTTTACTTTTCTTGAAAGACATGCTAAAGAAATATCAGGCTTGTGTTATATTTTCAGTGCACTGTGACCTTGGTGTATAGCACATTAAAAGAACTGGTTAATAATGACTGTGAGTAAAAAGAACAATCTACTATAAATATTTAGTGTACCAGCCTCACTATATCTTCCTCCAGAACAAGTTATGGTGGTTGTCAATTAACCAATTTGAAAAAAAAGAGATAGATTATCTGTGTTCTAACCAGTTGAAGTCACAGATAATTTACCTCCATGCCTGTCTGGAACAAAAAAAGAAAAAACAGGCTGTTAAGCACATGTCTCTTCTATCTGACAGCCTAAAGCTCATACTGCAGTTAAGCCCTCTGCTAGATCTATAAAGCAAACTACAAAGATATTTTCTGGCAGCTTTCTAAAATTATGTAATAATCAACAGCTGTTTCTTATTTTACATGTCTAGTAAAAAATCATACAGCCATGTCTAATTTTCTGTGCTGCTTATGTTTTCAGCAAAAATACATATATAGTCATAAGGATTTAAAAAATGTGCTTACATGCATTCAATTTACTCAATATAATTTAATGATGCCTACCAGCTGTTACTAAACACATTGCAGAATTGTTTGATAGGCAGTAAATGGACAGGCCTTTGAACAAATCTTACAAACACTTTAAGGCTTCTTAATTTTTTTTTTTTTTTTAATTTAGGAAGTTCACTTTCTCCAACATCCAGGTGGGTAGTGTTTTTGTTTTCCTCTCCTCCATGACCATCTGACCCTAGTATTGGTTATTAAGTTAGAAATTTTGTTTCTCATCTCTACTGTTATATATAACCTTTTATAAATATGTTCTTTGGTCTTTTTTAAGTCTTTTGTAACTTTGATAATCCATTATTTTTGTAAAGCTCTTTGAGCTACTTTCATTTATTGGAAAGGAACGAGGTGTTGTCTCACTTCAGTCACTAACTTTTTTTAAAGTTGTGTCATTTTTAGTTCTTTCTAAATAATACACATTAAAAAACTATTAAGAAACAACTGAAATTTTGAACAAGATGAAGTTTTTAATAAAGGTTATAATATTCTTAATGGTTCTCAGCAAAAGGTCCATAGGTCTTCAAAAGTGAAAAAGTCAAAGCAAGGGGCGGAGTGGTGGCTCTGAGGCTAAGGAGCTGCACTGGTATCCCGAAGATTGCCGGTTCGAATCGAATCTGCCAAAAGGCCACTGCTCTGCTGGGCCCTTGAGCAAGGCCCTTAACCTGCAATTGCTCCAGGGGCGCTGTACAATGGCTGACCCTGCGCTCTGACCCCAAGGGGTATGCGAAAACTACCAAATTCCTAATACAAGAAATTGTATAAGGCGAAATAAAGAACAAAAAAAAAAAAAGATCCTGCCTACCAAATATATTCAAATTGGTAACAGGATCAGTATTGAGTGTCAGATTTTTAGTTCAATAAATAATCATCAACTGAAGATGTCCAGATGAAATTATATCTGGGAATGCAGAAACTACTAAAAAGAACTACCATATATACTCGCGTATAAGTCAGGTCTTGAAACCCGAAAAATCGATCATAAAATCAGATCCCGACTTATACAACCGTTCAAAAATGCGACCCTTCATTTTTTTTTTTTTACATCTTCTTGCCTCCACCAATCTCGCACCAGTTTCTCAGACACATCGAATTTTGTTGCAGCAGCGCAGTTACCAATTTCTTTCGCCACGTCAACGACTTTTAATTTAAAACCAGCTTCATATTTTCTTCTAATCAAATGCTCCATCGTAGATAAGGGATGCTCTTATGATAAACGTGTATGAGGGTGTGAGATACAACAAACACAAAACGTTACTTCAGAATAGTTTGGGTATTACTGTGTGGTCACATAGGCACAATACATTTTAAAAAAAGGCAGTGTGCTCTGTGGTTACTCTCTCAGGTGGGCATTAGCATATCATAATCTGTTGGACCAATAATGTGAGTTTTCCGCAGTCAACTTATACAACCGACATTATAAAATACCGGAAATTACATGGTAAAATCAAGCCCCGACTTATCCGCAGGAGAATTTATCCATGAGTATATACAGTAAAAATCTCTCTTAACAAGTAGTCCGCAGTCCGACAGTTGAACTTTCCTTATAATAAGTAAGAATCAGAAGTTTTCTCACCATTATATTATAGCTTTTTTGTTTTTCATGGTGCCAGAGAGTGGTAACATGTTTCATGTTGGTTGGACATGAAAATAAGTGCTTCACAGTACTCTGTACACTAGTATGTTTTAAAATTATTAATTTTAAACACTGTTGGAGCCATAAATGTCAACATGTCAAGTGCGCCATAGTCTTTTACTAACAAGGTGCCAGAGGGGGTCCTAAATACGCTGCCAAAGAAAACATCTCCAAAGAAACATCTTGTTTACACATAAATTGCACTATACATTGGGGATGAGTTTGAAATATTGAATAATTTATTGACAATCTACACTTTGAATACTAAGATGAAAATCAAAGAATTAGTTGCAAAAAGTGTCTTTGGCACTTGGCCAACAAATAGGTGATATGTTTAAAAAGGTGTTGGCTATGTCCATACCACTCACAATATCTAATTTTGCCAAAAAATGTTCAAGCAAAACCCACAATGGCCATACACAAATTGTCCAGGAAGAAATGACATTTGATTTATTGCTGGAAAAAGCTCTGTCAAAGAAATAATAAACTAATTTGTAATACCTGTATATTGTACTTGCACAAACACAGTATTGTTAAGGAAATGTCCAGCTGGCAAATGATTAAAAGGTTAAAGGGTACAAGAGAAAGCCAAGCTGACCAAAAACTATGTGGGCAATGGGAGAACACTTCTGTTTTTGCTCTGTCACTGTGAATAGAAAAGGAGAGTATTGAAACTCAGGCTACCAAAGCAGCAAACATACCTACTGTACAACCTCCCTTAATGTTAATTAGAAAAACTAAATTGCCCAGCAACTATTTGAACAGTTGTATATGGCCGGCTATAAACTTGAGTCTTAATGAGGAAATGTTTCTGCTTTAAACATATGGATGGAAAGCAGAGTCCATTTTGCATTAGTCTCTCAATAAGATAGGACAGGTAATCAATTGATTCAGTTAATGAGCAATCAACATGGAGACTTTCTTTCATTAAGCAGCATTGCTGCAATTCAGCTAAAAAATTACACTGTGCACACCTGCTTTGTATAAGATTATCCAAAATTTGTATGACAGAAGATCTAAACTGTGGATTATATCATCAAGAACCTGCATTTATAAGTCATATGTTCTGAGAATGTCCGACGTTCAGATCATAATGGGAAAGTTATTTGACAATTTTGGATTCATAGTTGCTAAAAAATCATCCCTGTCACATTACAACATTTTCTAGCGATTTTCAGTTGCAGACTTCATTTACATAATTTTAGCAAGTCTTTGGTGGGGTTTTGAAGTCACAGTGTGACCACCAGTCTTATAGTCTAAAAATACCAGAAACTCACTCTAACCAGTCTGTGACTCACCCTGACAATAGTCTGAAGTCATAAGTGCAGATGAATCTCACAAACAGAAGAGAAGCTTGTATACATGATGTTTTATGTACCATGATAGAATGGTAGATGGCAGCTGAATTTGCCATACCCCTTCACCACCCAATAGCTAATGTGTGATGGGTATACTGTGAATTAGTATCTATCTATCTATCTATCTATCTATCTATCTATCTATCTATCTATCTATCTATCTATCTATCTATCTATCTATCTATCTATCTATCTATCTATCTATCTATCTATCTACTGGTGCAAAAACAGCCAGTGAATGCTATACATTAGTGGTGGTTCAGGTGGCACCCCACTGTCTATGTGAAGCATTCAAGTATCTAGAAAAGCACTATATAAATGTGGCTATCTATTAATTTATATCATTACTTCAGCTTTAAATAATAATAGATGTTTAGGTGTCCAGGTTACATTGCTTAACTGAGGTACTATTGCATTAACATTATGCAAAATGGTCAGATATTCATCTAAAGCCAAATAAAAAAGTATCAATTGACAAATTCCAGCTATCATGTGGTACACTGTGTGCTTCTTGCTCAAAATGCACACAGCTGTGGAAGTGCACCTACAAAATGCCAAAATGATTAAATATTTACAGAAATGGTTTTTATGCATTCGGGTGGTGATGATTATCCACAGTCATAGTGTGTGGTATGCAGCAAAGTGCTTCTATTCCAACAGCTTGAAACCATCACATTTTCACTAGGAAACTAAACAAAGCAGCAGAAATACAAACTACCAAAAGGTTTTGCTTGAGCAAAGTAAAAAAAAAATCAATATAAATGATAGACCATTAAAGTGCTATACTCATACACATACACAGTGCAAAGACTATACTGTACAGTAAATGCCAGCAAACACTTCTTCATTCTAATCAAGTCAGACTTTGTTTATATTTAGTAAGAGTGTGTAATTTCTGAATAAAGACTAAAATAATTTCTGAATAAAGGCTAAAAAGAGCAACAAAAATTCTACATTTCACATTATGTGGACTCCATAAATGACAATCACAGAAAACAGAAAATGAATTTTTAATTAAAATTGTCTTTAGTACCTGAAACCCTGAACAGAGTATGGCAAAGTTCAAATCTAAAACGATGGATGCCCTTCAGTAATCCTAATTGGATGCCCCTGGTACCTACAGTACCTACTCAAACTGGGCAAGTCAACTTTAATGGTATGTCTTGCACTGTAGGAGGAATCCGACAAGACCACAAACATTATTCAGAAAACATCCCAGCCACAAATTAAACCGGTGGCTAAGTGCTGTCTACTGC
The DNA here is from genome assembly GCF_900747795.2 of Erpetoichthys calabaricus. NCBI lineage: Eukaryota > Metazoa > Chordata > Cladistia > Polypteriformes > Polypteridae > Erpetoichthys > Erpetoichthys calabaricus. Next base: position 50,229,528 of record NC_041406.2, on the reverse strand, counting down.
TTGTACTGAAAAGAACAGCAATAGTGAGGAGATCAAATTAAAATCACGCAATCAGAAGTTTCTCTTTATTGTGCATGTGGGAGGCCTTCAGAAGAGACTACAGAATGGGGTCATCTCTAAACAGGACAAGGTGCAGCATTTTTACAATTGCACCCCAGTAAAACAAATCCAGTCATTAGTACAGACCCTGGTCTTGTGGTCTTCATAAATAAATAAGCAAACTCTGCAATAAACATGTACACCTGCACTCATCGGTTCTTCCCTTCGATGCCTTTTTTACGCATGTGTGAGGACATTACTTTTAATGGAACAGACCCTGGAGTTCCTCAGAAGACAAGTGGACCACAGGAAGCTCTGCAACTTGCTAACCATTACACTACAACACATACATTTGTGAAGACATGTAATGTGTCCCTTTCATTCCAGAGTAAAGCTTGTACCTATACTAGGTCAAATACTAAGACACCACTTGAAAACCATTTTGAAGTACAACTGATTATTGGAATACATAAATCTTGTATGCTAACCATAAATGCCATGTAACAAAGGGTACCATATTGCCAGGAGGGAAAGACCACACTCAAGGTTCATTTGGGAATAACCCTTCATGGCTCAAACAGTTGTGTGACTGATAAAAAGACAAATCAATACAGAATGTGGTAAATAGAGAGTGTTAACATTGTGACAGGTTTTGTTACACTATTAGCTTGTCATCTCATCTTTATTATCTGGAAGAGCTTTAAGCTGCCTACCTTTTTGTAACAGAATCACAAACGTCTATACTATTTAATAATGAAAAAGTACTGTGTTAATGCAATTTAACAACCATCCTTAAACAAGACACCAACACCTATACTACAATAAGCCTACTCTTTCTAGCGGGGTTACTTCCTATCTCTTTTTCGTTTTAGACTTTTTGGTAATTGGTTAATATGATATGAACAGTGGACAGCATTGCGGCCTTACAGCTGCAGCAAGTTTTCAGTATGGTTTTGCTCCCACAGATATGCAGGTTTAGTTGACTGATGAGTCTAAATTGACACCCAGTGTGGGCAACTGTGAGTGTGTGTGAGTGCACCCTGTAACTAACTGACACCCTTGCTCCTGCCTTGCACTTATGCTGCTAGGATAAGCATTGACACACCTGTACTCTAAACTGGTTAAACTAGTTAGAAAATGGATGGATGAATAGATTGGGGATACAAATGGGGTCAATGTAATGTAATAAAAATTTGTAACAAACTCATTGTCCTGTTTTTTATTTTTTCATATAGTAGTATAGAGAAAGTACAGGAATCGTGAAAAAATTTGACCTCGTGGTTTTGATGAATCTTGACCTTTAGACTTTCCTGAGTCTGAAAATACCTTTTTTGAAATTATGTCTGTCTGTGTGTAAAAATGATAACTCAAAAACGCTTTACCTAGGTCAATGAGATTTTGTACACATGCGTTAAATCAACTTTTGGGCCACTTCTGGGTACTTTTACTGAATATTTTCATGAATGAAGTAAACTATGGTTATAATTATAGATAGATGATTCAAAGTTTGCATAGATATTTATAATGATAAAAAGCAAACAAATGTGAAATTTGAGATAAATTACTCAAACGGAAGTAGTATTTTATTTAAACAACCATCCAAATTTTTTGTATCATGGAAATGTAAATGTGTACACGATACCATGTACCTGGTAATATTTAATTTTATATTTTTTTTTATTTCCACCACCATTATCATAATTAAATGTAGCTAAATGCAGTTTCACCTATAACAATTTAGTGAAACAAATATATAATACTAACACTTTTTCTATATTTTTTAGTGGCTATAACTCTTTTTACTTTGCACATAATCTAGGTAATGCAAATATAATCATGAAAAAATTCCACCACCATTTTTGACCTCCCTAAGTACAAAAATATCATTTTAATATATTGATTATAAATAGAGATAAATTATTGCGTATTAATATTATCAATTAGTTATGATGAGAAACAAAGAGATATGATATTTGAGAAATATTGCGCAGCTGGAAGTGGTTCTGATGACCTTTTCCTCTATCTCAGTATATGAGAAAGTCGAGGGGAGCACACTCCCGATTTTTTTTTTAAAGCTAACTGAAAATGTAATCTTAAGCATTTTCATTAAATATACAAACAGGCTTGGCTGCTGTATTAAAGAAAATACAATATACAGGGCAGGATCAGCATCTGGATATAAATATCAGTTTATCCATGGCACACACACACATACTAAGAAATTAACCCAATATGCAAATCATTAATAATACAAAAAGGTTTACATCCAAAATATGTGCCAAGTATTACTGGGACTGGTTCCTGCCTTGTGCCCTGTGTTGGTTGGGATTGGCTCCGGCAGACCCCCGTGACCCTGTGTTCGGATTCAGCAGGTTGGAAAATGGATGGATATTACTGGGATAAATGTATCTCATACTATGTATCTTGTTCACTTGATGTTTTATGGCATAATGTTTCTTTATGTTTTAATGTTACATTTTGTGTTTATGTTACATGCCCCTTAGACATACCACATTTGTACAGCACACTGAGCTCTTAATGCGGACGTGTGCTTGAAAAGAGTAAACTGAAGAAAAATGAACCAGCTGCTGCATGCTCATCATGACACTCAGGAGTAGCCTCGTAACAAAAGGAAAACAGGTCACACAGTCAGAGTGAAAGGACACGGAATAAAGCAGTAATGGATGTACATACTGCAAGATATGGCTGAATTCAGAAATGTGCTTTGGTTAACAGGCAAACAGAACCTACAGTCACCACAAATTAATTTTCTATGCCAGGAGTACTTTCAGAAATAGGCAACACTCAGGTACAAAGGTTTGTAACAAAGATATAAATGTGACAAGGTGAGACAAAAGTGCAAAATATGGATGGAGGTCAAAATACAGAAAGTATAGAAGACTACACTCAAACAATATTTGATCACAACAACACATAATGACAGAGCCATCCCAGGTACTGAGTGTTTAGCTTAAATGTTCATAACACTCCTGTTATGTGAGTGCACATGGAGGGTGCAGTTTATATTTCATAGCATGGAAGGGTGAGTGTCAGATATTAACCAGGGCTCAGACTCCAGCCCTTTACCCCACACTGCTGACTAGGGGTTATATTTAAGTCTGGATTCCTTCCCTGGCTTATGTTTAAATTTCGTTTTTTATGGAAGATTGTTTAAACTAGGGTATGTGGGGGTAGAGAGTTTAGGACAGGGCAAGTTTAGAACTGTACATGGAGGAACAAACAGTGTCAAAATAAAAATGCATAGTAATGTCAATTCTAACCCAACATTTAAATGTAAAAGTAAAATGGGTAACACATTAAAAATATCTTGCCTTAATGCTACAAGTATCAAAAATAAAACAAGTGAGTTGAAGTTGTATTTAGTGGAGCATAATTATGATAATTTAACAGTAACAGAAACTTAGCTAAATAACAGAAATGGGGATGAGTACAACATAGAGAATTACACATTTTTTAGGAAGGATAGACAGAACAGAAAAGGAGGTGGGGATGCTGTTTAAGTCAAACAGAATTTAAAAACAAGTCCTAGTCAGTTGAATGACAAGCAGACAGTATTTTTCATTTTTCTAGTAATATTTAAAAAGGCATGTTTACAGGGGGATATTATATTCATGGGAGGCTTTAACTACCCAAATATTAACTGGAATAATCTTGCAAACAGCACAGCACAAGAGTTTTTAGAAGTAATCAGTGACTGTTTTTTAACACAGTATGTTAAAGCACAAACGCAGGATGAAGTCTGTATAGCTTTATTATTTTGTAATAATCAGGATAGAACTGAGGGTCTAATAATAATAATAATAATAATAATAATAATAATAATACATTTATATAGCGCCTTTCCCATACTCAAGGCACTTACAGAATATAATAAAGAACGGCAGCGTATACAGTATATAGCATTGTACAAACCAGATAAATAAATAAAGAAGATTAAGACAGTGAATTCTGAAAAAAAAAAGAAACAGACAACATAATTCATGGTCTAGCACACACACACAGGTTACATTAGCATCTTGACAGAGAAGTAAACTGAGAGAAGGGTAATAAAGTCAAATAGAGCTAAAAGCCTTCCTGAACAGATGAGTTTTGAGTTGTTTTTTAAAAGAATTCATTGAGTCAGCTGACCTGATTAATTTTGGTAGGTCATTCCAGAGTCTGGGCACTATACAGCTGAAGGCCCTGTCACCCATGGAGGGTAGATTAGTGAGGGGCACAACAAGATTGCCAGAATCAGAGGACCTTAGTGGGCAGGCAGGCACATAGTGATGGAGAAGGTCACTGATGTAGTTTGGCGTGAGGTTATTTAAGGCTTTGTAAGTTATTAGTAGGATTTTATATTCGATTCTGTAAGACACAGGGAGCCAGCGGAGACGGAGCAGGATGGGTGTGATGTGCTCGCTGCTGCTGGTTCGAGTAAGGACTCTTGCAGCTGAGTTTTGAATAAGCTGTAGCTGTGATATAAGATTAGAAGGGGCACCTGCCAGTAGGGAATTACAATAATCGATGTGGGATGTGATAAAAGCATGGACAAGTTTCTCAGCATTAGAAAAGGAGAGGAAGGAGCGAACACGGGATATGTTACGGAGGTGAAAGTAAGAAAGTTTCTTAATGTGATTTGTGTGGGCGGAATAAGAAAGGGAGGAATCAAAAATGACACCAAGATTTTTTTTACAGTACAGGCAGGTCTGATGAGATCACCGCCAAGATAGACTGGGAAGGAGCTCATTTTATTAAGTTGCATTTTAGTCCCAATTTGCAGGAGTTCAGTTTTATTGTAATTTAATTTTAAAGAGTGATGTGATGTGATTGAATCACTAGGATCAACTGACCATAATTTAATACAATTCTCAGTGTTTTGGAAGAGTGTAGATACAGAGACTAAAACTCTTATGTTCAAGTTTGTTAGGGCAAATTTTGAGCAGATGCGGAAAAGTCTAAGGAGGATAGACTGGGATAAGCTTTTAAGTGTGGAGACAGTCAAGAAACGGTGGAACAGGTTTAATAATGTTTTACATATAATAACTCTGCAAAGGGTTAATAAAGAGTTTAAAAAAAGAGGCTGCAAAGGAAAAACCGGTAAGGCATATAAGACCAATAGCTCCAAAGTGAATTATAGGGTGTATGAGAACATGAGAGCAAACATTAAGAAGGATATTAGGGAGACTAAAAGACAGTCAGAGAGGAATTTAGCAGATAAAGCAAAAGATGACCCAAAAAGATTCTTTCAGTATTTTAGTAGTAAAATAACAGTCAAGGAGGAGGTGAAGTACATCAGGAATAGTAAAGGAGAATTAAAAAATACAGACAGTGAAATGCTCTAAACTCGCATTTTCTGAGTTCTTTACAAGTGAGAGAGTAGAAAACATCCCAGTGGTAAAATGGTCTACTAAAGAGATACCAAGTAATTTAGAAATTGTAGAGGAAGAAGAACTTCTTATATTAAATAGGCTGAAATCAAACAAATCTCCAGGACCAGATAATGTTTATCTTCAAGTTCTTAAGGAGGTTAGCAAGTACATACAGTGGCATGCAAAAGTTTGGGCTCCCTTGTTAAAATGTCTGTTACTGTAAATAGTTAAGTAAACAGAAGTTGAACTGATCACCAAAAGATACAATGTTAAAGATCAAACAATTTCTTTCAGAATTTTATGCAAGATTAGTGTATTCGTTTTGTGTTTCCCAAGGTCTCAGGCCTTCATTAGTTTATTAAGGCTATGGCTTTTCCACAGTCATCATTAGGAAGCCCCAGGTGATTCAGATTGCAAAGCTGTAGAAATTCTCTGACTCCTCAAACCTTGTCCCAACAATCAGCAGCCATGGGCTCATCTAAGCAGCTCTCTAGCACTTAAAAAAATAAAATAAGTGATGCTCACAAAGTTGGAGAAGGCCACAAGAAGATAGCAAAGTGTTTTAATGTATCTGTTTCCTCAGTTCATAATGTTATTAAGAAATGGCAGTTAACAGGAATGGTGGAGGTCAAGCTGAGGTCTGGAAGACCGAGAAAACTTTCTGAAAGAACTGCTTGTTGGTTTGCTAGAAAGGCAAATAAAAAACACCGTCTCACTGCAAAGGAAGATGTAACTCTGGATTGATGGTGCACTGTTCTACTGTGCAGTGACACCTGAACAAATATGACCTTCATGGCAGAGTCAGAAGAAGAAAACCTTTCCTGTTACCTATCCATAAAATTCAGCACCCATTATATTTTCCCATTATATAAAAAGGGTGATCGGGCAGATCCAAGCAACTATAAGCCAATAAGCTTAATTTGTATCACAGGAAAATTAATGGAAGGGATTATCAAGCATAAGACTGAGCAACAAATGGGAAGAATATTTACTGAAGAGTCAACATGGGTTCAGAAGAAGGAGGTGATGTTTTATTAACATGCTGTAATTCAACAGTGAAGCAACAAAAGGATATGATCAAAGTGGAGCATATGACATTATTTATCTTGACTTTCAGAAAGCATTTGATAAAGTGCTACATGAGAGGATGGACACCAAACTAAAAGAAGTGGGAGTTCAGGGTGTAGTGTATAGGTGGGTGATTAATTGGCTCGGACACAGAAAGCAGAAGGTTATGGTATGAGGAACCTTGTCAGAATTAGCTGATGTTAAGAGTGGTGTTCCACAGGGGTCAATGCTAGGGCCGCTGCTATTTTTAATACATATATTACGTAAACAGTTAGGATAGTAATATAAGTAACAAGCTGGTTAAATTTGTAGATGCTACCAAGATAGGTGGATTGGCAGATAATTTGGAATTTGTTGGACCATTACAGAGAGACTTGAACAGCATACAGGCTTGAGTAGATTTGTGGCAGATCAAATATAATGTCAGTAAATGTAAAGTATTACACTTAGGAAGTAAAAATATTAGGCTTGAATACACAATGAGAAGTCTAAAAATCAAAAGTATGCCTTACGAGAAGAATTTAGGAGTAGCAGTGGACTCTACTCTATTAACTTCCAGACAGTGTTCAGAAGCCATTAATAAGGCAAACAGAATGTTAGGTCATATACTGTAGCACGATGCGTGGAGTACAAGTCCAAGGAGATTATGTTCAAGCTTTATAATGCACTGGTGAGGCCTCATCTGGACTACTGTGTACAGTTTTGGTCTCCAGGCCACAAAAAGGACATAGCAGCACTAGAAAAAGTCCAGAGAAGAGCGACTAGTCTGATTCCAGGGCTACAGGGGATGGATTATGAAGAAAGATTAAAAGAGCTGATCCTTTTCAGTTTAAGCAAAAGCAGATTAAGAAGAGACATGACTGAAGAAAGGGAATTAGTACAGAGGACTAGACTGTTGTTTTAAAATTAGTTCATCAAGAACACCAGGACACAGCTGGAAACTTGTTAAGGGTAAATTTCACTCAAACATTTGGAAGTTTTTCTTTGCACAGAGGTGGTAAATAGTAGGACTTTAGGGATTTTAAAACTACACTTGATATTTTTTTAGAAGAGTTAAATACATAGGACTGGCAAGCTTTGGTGGGCTAAATGGCCTGTTCTCATCCACAGTAGATTGTTCTAATGTTGTAATATTCTAAAATGTCTTTTTTGTTCATTTTAAATTCTACAGTTTATGCCATCATTGTAATTAATTTATATTTTTTGTCCAATTATGTATTTTATGTTTGTGCAATTATGTTTTCTTATATTCTATATATTTTGTGTGTGGTTTCTAAAGAGGTACTGCCACTCTTACCTCACCATTAAGAGATTGCCCCTAGCCAATAAAGGAAGGATGAGAATGGCATTCCCTTGTGGTTCATTTGAATGTGTTGTAGTGGATTTTGGTGGGTCTTGTAAGTAATTGCGTTTTCTTATTTTCTTGCTCTGATTATTGATTTATTTTGCTCTGTTTTTTGGATAATTCTAGAGGATTTTGTTTCGGGACTTACATTTGGATTACATTCATGTTAACTATTTTTGTTGCATTTTTCTTCTCCTCAAATAAGTCTTTTTATAAACTTTTTTCATTGCCTTGCTCTATACAAGCCAGGGGTTGATGGTGATTATTTCCATAGTGGGTCATTTTAAATATATTTTGGGGCATTTCAGAATATTTTTTTATTTGAGAAATAAGTGCATTTTAGCCTGGTGTGGGCCAAATCTAGCCACTAAAGTGGATGCTAGGCTGCCTTTTGGTGCATCTCCTCTGGGCTGACTGTACAGTGTCCATTTTAGGACATCCTCCTCCCTCCGAAAAAACTCCATCCTTCCTACTACCTTCGACAAAATATTCCTCCTCCCTGCGAGGAATCCCCAGTCACCCCTCCTCCCTCCTCTCTCCTCCCTCCTCCGTCCGCTCTCAGTTCTCCGCTGTTCGTTTTCCGCCATCCACCCTCCTATCTCCGTCATCCGCCTTCAGCTCTCCATCAAACCCCACACTCCCCCCGCCCCCTCATCGACATTTTCGTTAATGAAGTGACGTAATACTTCAGCTCCACCTTCTGCACAAGTTCATTAACCAAATTATTTGTCAATTATATTTCACAGTAAGAATTTATAGCACGACTCAAACGTGGGAACGTAAGTAAATGACGTTAATTGTTGAGTGTCTTTTAATATTGTGTAAGCATACATATTAACACGTGTGCAATTAAACGTGTGCATTTACGGTGTGATTTTTCAGGCTTAAAAGCTCGCCTTTTATTAAAAAGGTAAATGCAAACTTTTTTCATTCTGGGCACAAACCACGCAAAAATGTCGGTACACCAGATAAATAAGCGCAACATATTATCAGTTGTATTGTATGCTTACAATACATATAGAAATGTGTTAATCGTTAACTAATAGTATGGGATGGTGTTTTTCAACTCAGCTACAGATGCAGATGGAAACCAGAACTGCTTTGAAAAATACGAACGCCTTAGGACCGATCTGGAATAAGGTAGCACAGCGCCTTGATTTAAACGATTCCATGTCTTGATGGGTTTGCGTTGCTTGTTGTCAATATCTTTACACCTGTTTTTAAGGCTTATTGACTGAAAGGGGCTTTCGTGAAAAAAGTTAGGGCTTTGCTACAGGATACACCCTCCACAAGTTAAGGAAGTTAAAAATAAAGGTATATATTTCTGTTTTATTTAAACCTTTTAAGTTTGTATGCGGGCGGCATGGTGGCGCAGTGAAAGGTGCCAGTTAGGAGACCCGGGTTCATATGCATTTTACTTTTTTTGTATCTCTTTAGTAATATTTTATTATAAAAGGATAACCAGTATTTAAACCTTTTATGTTACTTTATAAAGTTATGTTACACAATGTTGAAAGATTAATAAGAACGCTACATATTTTGGCAGCTGCTGCTTTAATTTTCAATGAAATGAAAAAAGCTCTCCAAGAGAAAACCTCAATGAAGAAGAAACAGTTTGCACTATCTAAAAAGGAGAAATCCTCATTTATAAAAGTTTGCTGCAGATGACTTAACTGAAAATAAATGAATAGTTCCTATGTGTATAATACATATTTATCTATTTGACTTATGCCTTTATTCCAGCAACTTGCAACATCTGAGGTACAATTTGTTACATTACTTTTGTTTTTTGCAGCACAGGCAGGTGAAGTGACTTCCTCAGGGTCACACAGTGGTGTCAGTACCAGGATTTGAACTGACAAGCTCCAGGTTTGCTGAAATATTACTGAAGAAAGAAAAAAAAAAACGAAAACGGGCAAATAGGGCTATGCATACAAATGTCCATCCATCCATTATCCAACCCGCTATATCCTAAATACAGGAGCCAATCCCTGCCAACACAAGGCAGGAAACAAACCACGGGCAAGGTGCCAGCTCACCGCAGGGCGCACACACCCACACACCAGGGACAATTTAGAATCGCAAATGCACCTAACCTGCATGTCTTTGGACTGTGGGAGGAAACCGGAGTACCCGGAGGAAACCCAGACAGACACGGGGAGAACATTCAGACTCCACGCAAGGAAGCGAACCTGGGTCTCCTAACTTGCACCTTTCACTGCGCCACCATGCCGCCCGCATACAAACTTAAAAGGTTTAAATAAAACAGAAATATATACCTTTATTTTTAACTTCCTTAACTTGTGGAGGGTGTATCCTGTAGCAAAGCCCTAACTTTTTTCACGAAAGCCCCTTTCAGTCAATAAGCCTTAAAAACAGGTGTAAAGATATTGACAACAAGCAACGCAAACCCACCAAGACATGGAATCGTTTAAATCAAGGCGCTGTGCTACCTTATTCCAGATCGGTCCTAAGGCGTTCGAATTTTTCAAAGCAGTTCTGGTTTCCATCTGCATCTGTAGCTGAGTTGAAAAACACCATCCCATACTATTAGTTAACGATTAACACATTTCTATATGTATTGTAAGCATACAATACAACTGATAATATGTTGCGCTTATTTATCTGGTGTACCAACATTTTTGCGTGGTTTGTGCCCTTCAGAATGAAAAAAGTTTGCATTTACTTTTTTAATAAAAGGCGAGCTTTTAAGCCTGAAAAATCACACCATAAATGCACACGTTTAATTGCACACGTGTTAATATGTATGCTTACACAATATTAAAAGACACTCAACAATTAACGTCATTTACTTTCGTTCCCACGTTTGAGTCGTGCTGTAAATTCTTACTGTGAAATATAATTGACAAATAATTTGGTTAATGAACTTGTGCAGAAGGTGGAGCTGAAGTATTACGTCACTTCATTAACGAAAATGTCGATAGGAGTGTGGGGTTTGATGGAGAGCTGAAGGCGGATGACGGAGATAGGAGGGTGGATGGCGGAAAACGGACAGCGGAGAACTGAGAGCGGACGGAGGAGGGAGGAGAGAGGAGGGGTGACTGGGGATTCCTCGCAGGGAGGAGGAATATTTTGTCGAAGGTAGTAGGAAGGATGGAGTTTTTTCGGAGGGAGGAGGATGTCCTAAAATGGACACTGTATGACTGGTAGCAGTCAGGCCTGCTTCCCTGGCTATTTTTCAAGGCCTCACATCTCTTTGGTTATTTTGTGTGAGTACAAATAACAATTAGGATGCCTTTCAAGGCTAATTATGCAGCAGTCACATAATGGAGGGAGGGACAATATAAGAAGAAAGTGTACCTTTTTATGGGTGCTGTAGTATTGAGCCTCATAACCTATGTACAGCTACTGTGTTTCTACTTTAATGAATCAGTATTTTTGAATTTTTGATGCCCCAGATTAAATGTTTTCTAATGTTGCTTATCTTTACTCTTCATTCCTCTCAGATTTTCTATTTCTCTTTTCGAATTACGGATTTTTTGGACTTGTTTCAATATAAGATGAAAAATTATAGTGTATATTAAATATGTTTCCTTGCACTATCAGGTACATTTGTGATAAGTGAAATTTTGAACAGTTAACTGTGGTATCATCCTTATTTCTCATTTAACTTTGTTTTCAGCTCATGTTCTGATTTATAAATTAGCCTGAACCCTGCATCTACATAGTTTGTAATCACAAAAGTATATCATATCAAATTATATAGATTTCCAGACAACCTGTATATGACTACATTAACAAAGTCACAAATTCATATGCTTAAGATATTTAAATAATAGTAAACATAATGACACTCTTCAGTCCAAAGACATGCTGGTTAGGTGGATTGGCGATTCTAAATTGGCCCTAGTGTATGCTTGTTGTGTGGGTGGGTGTGTTTGTGTGTGTCCTGCGGTGGGTTGGCACCCTGCCCGGGATTGGTTCCTGCCTTGTGCCCTGTGTTGGCTGGGATTGGCTCCAGCAGACCCCCGTGACACTGTGTTCGGATTCAGCGGGTTGGAAGATGGATGGATGGATAATGACATTCTTTTGCTTGAGTAGTATTAATCAGTAAGTTTAACTATTATATTGACGGGGTTAAAGCACAAAACTCTAGACCAGGGGGGGTTTGTGGTGAGTAAGGGGTGAGTAAGTAAGTGAGTAAGGTGTCCTTGGCAGTGCAAGTTTTTAAAATAAAAACAGTGCAGCTCAGGCTAGTGGGTGTGGGTGTGTGCTTAAGGAGGTGGGCTGACTGCTTGTTAACATACATGCACGATCAGCTCAGCTGTTCTCCATTGGTGCTCCACAGGTCCTTAAGGTACCACTCCTGCACCCACAAATGTATGAAAGGAGCTAGAGTAGGTTAGAGTGGAGATTCAGAAAAGGAAAAATGATTAGGAAAGAATCGAGAACGGAAAAAGAGAAAGTAAAGAAGGGAGAAAGATCAATGAGGAGTGTTTTGTCAGCATAACAGGAAGTATGATCATTCAAGCAAGTCAATACAAATGGAAGAGAAACGGTGCTCTTGGGGTAGGGTTGCACCTGTTGGGCATCAAGGGAGCAAACACAGCTGAAAGGGCTTTGGGAGATCGTTCTGTTGACGCCTGAGACAGAACGTAGTGGGATGACGGAGCCAAGCTTTGGGCACTCCAGCAGTGACTGGCTGAGGTGGCTGGGATGCTAGATAGTTTATAGAGTTGACCACACTTACTGGTGTCTCAGCTCCTGCTGAGTATATCTGATGGGTGAATGGGGATGGAGAAATGGAAGAGAGGCACTGAGGCTTAAGTGAGAGAAAAGCATCCAATTTTATTCCGGTTTTTAGAAATGGTTCTTTCGTAGATTATTTATTGGTGACTGATTTTACTCCCAGGTATAAAACACTTGTTTTTAATCTTGGATTATTTGTTTACTTAAAGCAGAGAACTACACTGCACATTATTTATTTATTCAATGGACACTGAAAATTTAAATAAAAATACACTGAGTACTTGTTTTGTACCAAATCTTTGTTGTTTTGTGTCCTCATTGTTCTAGTTATCCCGGTCATAGCTATTGATGTCCGGGTTCAAGGAAAAGGTTATGCCAGATGCAAACAACCTGGGCCTCACAGGGTTACTACAAAACTACAATACTTGAAACACATGAAAAGGAACTTGTCCAAAACTAACTTGTTGTATGAATAATGTAAACAATAACCACACGTCTATAGAGCAGAACACACCGGTTAACATAGCTCAAGTGCTTCCTTTGGCTATGACAGTTGAATATTTAATTAGTGCAACAAATAAAATTAAACAGAAAATGTAAATATTTTCATTAGATAAATTTATCAAAAATAAACAACTTTAAAGTTCTGTTACTGTATACCACTGCAATTAAAATAAACATGAGAGGGCAACAGCATAAATGAAGAAAAGAAGTGAAAAACAGATTGCTGACAGATTAAGAATAGCCAAATTAATAACTGAAATAAAGCAAATTATATGCCCTTGAACAAGTGAAGTGCACAGTCTAATATTTCTCCATTCTTTTTTGCTGCTCTTTTTCAAGGCATTGTTTTGAAAAATCAGGAGGCTGCCATTTTGTACTTTTTGTCCCTCTGACTTTTTTTAATGCATGTAAGTCAATGAATGCCTACTAAATGTGAATAATAAATGTTGCTAAGCAGTAAATACGAAAATATGTATTTTCTTACTTGATCACATGGTTGGGGAGTAACACACCAGTAATGTTAATGTAAACTGTACAGCACAAACAGCCCTGTTTGTTACATTTTTTGTTGTAAATGTGCCTTTATTCTTTTTTTGTGTAGTATTGTAGCTTCTTAGGACACAAAGTGCAGAAACAATGAATGGGTTCATTTAATTTGTGACAAGAGCCAAAGCATTATCCTTCATTTCAGTTTTCCTCAATTTAAGTCCAACCTCTTTTATTTTTAACACCCACTTCTACTGCATTTGTGCCTTCCCCAGCTATCTCAAGTCAAGACTTTGAATTGTGTACACGATAGGCTCATGGTGACTTACAGGAAGCACCCTGCCCGTATATCTTTAGGATGTAGTAGTAGTCATAGTTGTAATAGTAGTATTGTTACGTGTACATAATACAATTAATTTTTTACTTGCATGTCTGACCAGCATGCAACATGTCACAACTCTTCATGAGATACAACTCCTTAACCCAATTCCATACTACTTATTCAGTGGAGTTCCCAGTACACGTTTCGGTGTTAAACCATGTATAATGACACTGCAGTCTGCTGGGGGTGCACACTTTATGGGAAATGTTTTCTCTTATGATTGCAACATTTACTAAAGTTAAAACTTTTCTTCCTCTCACTGCAAAGAAAGATGTTAGCAATGGAGAAAATTGCACTTTTCTAATGCTAGCCTACTTTCCAAAATACAAAGAACTGTAAAATGCCTATGGATGTAGAAAGAGTACCAGGAGAAGAAGTAGGCAAAATGTGCCAACTACTGTGTGATATGTAACACTTCTTTTAATTGTCATAATTTATGGGTCCTTAATGTAAACTAAATTTCCCTGAAAACGGCTATTTATCACATCATTTATTATAAAAGTTTTTTTTTTTCCTATTGATATTTTTTATTCCACATTATCATGTTTCAAAGGTTCATTGCACACTTGGGTCCAATGGAGTTTCCAGTCACCATTTCATTTATCTTTATGTTGATCACTATCCTCAAGTGTACTTAAGGTTCAACATAAAAATAAAAATTTACCTCAAAAATATGAAAAAGGATTTCTGAAATTTTGCAAAGGCCTATAATGAAAGATGGTTTGAGACACACTTTCTGATAACCTTGTTACATTCTCATAATAGGGAATTCCAGTAAAACAAAAATAAATATTCTTCTAGAAATTCATATTTATTTAAAGATAAGAAACAAAATCTTTTGTGTAAAAGGACAATCTACTTTTTCCAGTTTAGGATTATTATGTACTTGTGACTATGCTGCCAGTTTCAGGTGCCAGATAGGAACCAATCCTGAATTATTTGCCAGTTCAAACAGCCAACTCATTCATAGATCCTCACCAATTAATCTAACATTCTTGTCTTTAGAATGTGGGAGGAAACCATTTTACCTGGAAAAAACACACACACACACAGCCATTCAGTTTAATCTGCACATTTTCAAAATATGCAAGTATAAAGAAAAAAGATGTGGTGACAGGTAGAATATCCTATAGTGTGAGAAACCAGGCAAGGAATTAAACTCTCTGAATCAATGGGATAGCCACAGCAACCATTGTGCCACTACAGATCGTTTGTATTTTTATTAAATATTACAGCACTGCCTGTATCAAAAGAAATTGTAAAAGATGTCTTATTTTTAGTAATAAACTAAAATCGCAGCCATGCCCGTACTGCTAGTAAAGAGCAATAAAACTGAAGTAAAATTTTCAGAGAGAAACATGTATATTGGGCGGCATGGTGGCGCAGTGGTAGCACTGCTGCCTTGCAGTAAGGAGACCTGGATTCGCTTCCCGGATCCTCCCCGCGTGGAGTTTGCACGTTCTACCCGTGTCTGCGTGGGTTTCCTCCGGGTACTCCGGTTTCCTCCCACAGTCCAAAGACATGCAGGTTGGGTGCATTGGCAATTCTAAATTGTCCCTAGTGTGTATGTGTGTGTGTGTGCGCGCCCTGCGGTGGGCTGGCACCCTGACCGGGGTTTGTTTCCTGCCTTGCGCCCTGTGTTGGGTAGGATTGGCTTCAACAGACCCCGTGACCCTGTAAGGATATAGAGGGTTGGATAATGGATAGACAGATGGAACACGTATATTAGTCTGTACTGACTTTTAAAAGATAAAAGACTATACTGGAGAAAATTTACACATTACATTCAAGGTTCATTTACAGTATAGTCTACAGAACTAAAACATTCATTCATAGATTAGTCTTGACATATTCAGATCTCTGACTGATGTTCTTTGTTTATCATTAATCCATCCAGTCATATGGCAAAACTTCTCATTTCATTCCAGGGCTGTGGTAATCTTGAGCCTATCTAAGCAGCACCAGAAAGGCATTGCAAACATCAACACTCAATGGGATGACAGTCCATTGCAGGGCACACTAATAAAAACACACACACGCACGGACTCTAAAAAGGACAGTTTAGAATCACCAGCCTGCCTACTCACCACATAGCTAATATAAAGGAGGAAACTGAAGTACACAGAAGAAACCAATGCAGTGATGTGAAGAATCTACAAACTCTACACAGCTAGTTAAAACGCCAGTTATTATATATAGCAGATCCCTATGAGTCAACAACACTAACCCCTCCATGCCATATTCATACCTTGGATTACAAATAAATTGAGAAATAAGGTTTTTATGGTTCTGCAGAAATGTCTCCAATAAAATGGGGACTCATACAGGCCAATATTTTAAATTTAGAATAATTTAATAACTAAAATAAGTTGTCTCTTTGCTAAATATTCAGTTTCTCTGCTTGTATAGTATGATATTTACACTAACAAGTGAATAGAAAAAATACATTACAAGCAAAGAAGCAGAACGCCACAATGCTGAAGGCAAAAACATAACACAATGTTCAACCAGAATCATATATACATGTCTACAGACAAGAGGTGCATTGATAAGCACTACTGCTTCATATCTCTAGATCTTCTGTACTCAATACTCAAGTTTTTCTTCCCAAGGCCTATAGATTAGTATGTTAAATTAGCTGGTGGCTAAAAATGGACCCTCTAAGAGTGTGAGTGTGTGCTGTGATGGACTGGCAATGTTAGCTGGTTCTTGCCTTACACCCAGTTCTGCTAGGCTAAGCTCCATTTCACTGAGAACCTGCAACGGATTACGCAGGGATGGAAATGGATGAAGGTTCTTAATACTTATAATACTGGAATATAAACGTCTTAAACTCACTACTTATCCCTTTAAAATCAAGTCCTATCAGAACCTAGAATAATAAGGTTAAATAACCAAGTAATGAACTTTTAAAGATGACACTCACTCTTGAAAAACCTGAATGTTCCATTTAACTACAATGCAGATGTGGCCTATCAAGGTTATTTTTTTAACTACGTTTATTTCTTGTTTAAATGAAAGATTAATCTTAAATTTATGCATTATGTTGATTTTAAAATGCATTACTGTACTATGTTTTATTTTTATAAAATTCTCAGAAAATATTTAAGCAAACTATTCTCCAGTTTGTTTCTAATCTGTATATTGTGCACTTAGGAATCAAACATATGTACTGTCCTGTTCAAATTAAAAGAAATGTAAGAAATTTGACAAACAAAAGGAGACCATTCAGTCCATCAAGCCTGTTTCATTTTCTAATGTAGTTAACCTGTCCCAATGTCTCCTGCAGATAAATCTTATGATTGTCAAGGTTTCTGCTTCAACTACATGTCTCTGTTTTGTTCCAGAGTTACCCAAATCTTTGCATAAAGAAGTGCTTCCTGGCTTCAGTTTTAAATGCACTTTCCCTTAATTTCTACTGATGTCCTCAAGTATGTAATTCACCCTTAAGATGAAAGAATGTTGTTGGATTTACTTTATCAATGCCTTTGAGGATTTTAAATACCTGGATTAGGTCTCCATGTGGCGGCATGGTGGCACAGTGTTAGCGCTGCTGCTTTGCAGTTAGGAGACCCGGGTTCGCTTCCCGGGTTCTCCCTGCGTGGAGTTTGCATGTTCTCCCCGTGTCTGCATGAGTTTCCTCTGGGTGCTCTGGTTTCCTCCCACAGTCCAAAGACATGCAGGTTAGGTGCATTGGCGATCCTAAATTGTCCTTGGTGTGTGTGCTCTGCGGTGGACTAGCGCCCTGCCCAGGGTTTGTTTCCTGTGTTGGCTGGGATTGGCTCCAGCAGACCCCCGTGACCCTGTAGTTAAGATATAGTGGGTTGGATAATGGATGGATGGAGGTCCCCATGCAGTCTCCTTCGCTCAAGACTAAACCATTTAAATTTTTGAGTCTATCACAGTAGGACATGTTCTTAAGTCCTGGAAAGGGACTTGGTTGCTCTCATTTGCACAGCTTCAAGTGTTGCTATGTCTTTCTTGTAGTGTGTTGACTAGAACTGCACAATGAGGATACTGTAATCAGATTTTTTTAAGGCCAATAACAATTACCAATTTTTTTAATACAAGATCAGCTGATTCCATTACCGCTTCCAGTTTTTTTTTTATTCCTTTATCCTTTTCAAAAACTTTTTACACTAAGCTCCTGCATAACCAGATGCATAGAAGCCTTATGTCTAAATTAAAGTGTATTTTTTTAATTAAACTATAGACCACAGGTGTTAACTGTTCATTTCTATTAAAAAAATGAAATTCTGTAGGCTTATTGCTCAGTGATCATAAAAATAATAAAATAAATCAACTATCATTAATATACTTAATATACAAACTAATAAAATCTGTACAAAAATATGTACCCATAATGCATATGGCATAAAATAATGTGTAATTCTTGAGGTTTTATTATAACTATGGATTACCATTTTAATTACTTGCAGTACTTGATTCTTACCAAAACCTATGCTGTATGACACTCAGCAACAAATAATAAATTCAGTCCACATCTTTAAGAAAAAATGCAAATGTATAAAATGTTCATAAGTAGTTTATCAAGAAGACATAAGGCATACTTAACAGGTCTATAACTAAAAGATATTTGCTGTTAAGCTAACAAGCCTATTATTTACAAAGAAGCAATTTCAAACTCTTCTTTATCTAATTCGTTTTCCAGTTCAAGTAATCTGATGCACTTAAAACAAGCACGCCATCCAAACTGAAACTAAAAAGGTCTCAATTCATTGAAGTAGCTTTTCTTGCCATTTGTCTAATTGCACAGGAGGACAACTCCTCCAATTCCTTTTTCTCAGTTGAGTTTATTACTCAAATTTCTTTAATGTAAAGGCTAATATTCCAATCGCTTCTCGCTCTCTGCTGTACAGAAGAATCTGTACTAGTAAAACAACCCACGACTTGCTGTTATCCAGGTCATTCTGAATTCTTTTTGCTGCCTCTTCAATGTCCCTCATATTTTGGTGTCATTTGTAAAGTTTTACAAGTTTATTTACTATACCAGAAACAATGTCATTAATAAAAATCAGAAAATATAATGGTCCAAGGACAGATTCCTGAGGAACTCCACTGAAGACCTTGATCCATGTGGAGCATTTTCCTCTTATCTGTACTCTTTGTCTCCACCCGGTTAACCGATTAGACATCTAGTTTTGTGAATTACCTCTGATGCCCAAAGCTTCTAATTTCAGAATTAATCTTTAGTGTGGGACTGTTTCAAATGCTTTTTGAAAGTCTAGGTCAGGGGTCGGCAACCCGCGGCTCTGGAGCCACATGCGGCTCTTCAGCCTCCTTGTAGTGGCTCCCTTTGGCCTTGACAAAAAAAAAAACCATGAAAATGAATAATGGCAATTTCTTAATTTAAGTTGTATTTATATATATGTTTATTTACGACTACTACTGTTATACATTTTAACATCTAATTTAGAGAGTTTAATTCTGCGTGGACAGCAGCATTTGCCTTCACCGCCAACGACGCTGGCTTACCGGTGTGCTTAATATGTGGCGATAAATTATCGAACAACAAAAAATGTAACGTTGAAATACATTTTCGAAACAAGCACTCAGCATTCAAAATACCCAAGTGAAGATAAGCGAAAGAGAGCAATTTCGGAACTGCAACGGAAAGCTGAACAGAGCAAACATACTTTCAAAAAGTGGATCACTTCTACACAGTCAACTACAGCTGCTGGTTTTGTGGCAGCTCAAGAGATCGTAAGGAGGGGTAAGCCGTTCACAGACGGAGAATACATGAAAAAATCGTTCATAAAAATATCAGAGCATCTATTCTCCGACTTTAAAAACAAACGGTAAATTGTTCAGAAAATGCAAGCTGCATTTAGAGAAAGGTTCAGTGAGTATGGAACGGAAAAAAACACTCTCTCCTTCCCTGTCACACCCCTGGACATCGACCCATCCCTGCTGAACACATCCGCATTCACAGGAGTAAGCCCGATCTAGAAATTGAACTGGACGACATAGCAGATAAAGATTAATGGGTGTCCGAGTTCAAATGCCTGACAGCGGATCTTGAAGAAGTCACCCGTCAGAAGGCTACTCTCGCTAAAGAGCACAAATGGAGTGATATTGAAAACCTCCCCAAACCCGACAAATTTGTTTTCGACACGTGGAGTGCCATTCCCGAAACGTATATGAACAGGAAAAAAATATGCATTTGGAGTCCTGTCCATCTTTGGCTCAACATACTTATGTGAGCAAGTTTTCTCAAGCATGAACTTCATAAAGTCCAAATATCGCTCCTGCCTCACACATGAGAGCCTGCAGTCCTGTGTGAAGGTCAAAGTCACATCGTACAGCCCCGACATAGAGATGATCAGCAGCGAACTTCATGAACAGAAGTCACATTAAACAGGTGAGAACAATAGCATTTAATATGCTATTATTTTTCAGAAAAAAAAACACATTCATTTCGGACCAGGAGCTGATGTAGGTTTTTTTGTATGTTCAGGTGCTTCAGTTGATTCAGCACACTGAAATGGAATTTAATGTTTACTTTTTTAAAGCTGCTAAGCTACAGCTAAATGTTTTATTTATATTAAAGTGGGCTAGTTTTTATTTTAATTTTACACAGGTATAGGAAGGACCCAAATAGGCCTGCATAGTTCAGTTTAATTTATTTCAAAGTAGGCCTACACATGCACACTGTACTTCTGTTTGTTGTATTCCGTGGTTGTAACAAGTAAAATCTAAAAAAAGATTAAAACTTTTAAAAGTTTATAAGCTGTGTTATGTTTTGCGGCTCCAGACTATTTTTCTTTGGAGGAAGGGGGGGCAAAATGGCTCTTTTCATAGTGAAGGTTGCAGACCCCTGGTCTAGGTAAAAGACAAAGACAATTAGTTTTTTATAACATATCCTTTCTTTAAGATAAAAGCAGTGACTGGGCAGCAATATGGTTAGTGATGTTGCCTCATAATTCCACAAAGCCAATGTTAAAATCAAGTCTTGATCACGGTCTGTGTAGATTCCCCTATGTCAGTAAGTACAGTTTTTTTTCCTCACAGCACTGAGGATTTACCTCAAGTAAAAAAGACACACATCAGGTTAAGAGTTGCTAAATTGCCTTTTACTGAATGAATGTGCCCTATAATGTACTGCTGTTCTGTCCAGTTTCTGTTCTGCTTTATCCATGTTAAAAGTCAGATTTCACTACATAAAATCTTTCTAAACAAATATATATATTGGCTGAAGTCACAAGAAACAGAAGAAGCTTCTATATAAAGCATGTCTTTTTTTTACTCTGATGCAAATAATATTAGACATAAATGAGCTTATGCAGTACATGTACATAAGGTGTATACATAAAGTAAGCATATTATGCCAGAAGAAATCTTTACTATGGTGTGTGAGTGGACATACTTCAGCTTTTGGATTTAGAATAAATTCCATATTTGCAACTGAAAAGTTTCAAGTCAAGTCAGGGAGCATGCACTGGTACAGTGCGTTGCCACACCCACTACACAACGAAACAACTCGGGATCCCGGTTGGCATCCCCCCAGGCAGACACACGGTCCAGTCCCACCCTCCGGAAATGACCCTCTATCTGCCGTAGCCAGGTGTTATGTGGGCAACCCCTTGGCATAGTCCAGCCACTCGGGTCCCCAACAATGAGGATCTTACGAGCTGGATCACCCTCGGGGAAACGCACCACATGGCCGTGATCAGCCTTGCCATGTGTAAGGTGTAGAGGGCACATGGTTTTAAACTTTAGTGTAGCCGCCGAAATATAAGGCAAGTTCAAGCACGGGTAAAACACGTGCCAAAGAAATCTCTCAGTCCAAAGGTTCATTTAAATATATTTACTCATTTCCTAGGAACATCTGAGTACTGGGGTGTTTTCCGAACAAAGATTTTTAGTGAAGCAGTATTTAGTTGTATGAAATTAAACCAAATGTGAAAAACTGGCTGTGCAAAAATTTGGGTCCCCTTGTAATTTTGCTGATTTGAATGCATGTAACTGTACTTAAAAGTTCTTAACTTTTTCTTCTGTATGCTTTAAGCGTACGGTGCAGCACTTAAATTAAGTGCTTTCGTCTTACATGTTACTTAACACACACAAAAGGCACAGTTTAAAACCATGTGCCCCCTACACCTTACACATGGCAAGGCTGAACACTAACTGAGAATAATGTTTAGTCAGAGCTGTTAGAAATGGCTAGAATATACCAATTCAATTCTACTTATGGGGGTTATAGGAACCTCCCATAGAATATGCCTTGTCATTTAGTAAAACATTTATGATTCTTATGTAACTAGGAAATGGCTCTTACACATCCGGCCCCTAATTGTTTATGCTAGGGCTGAAATCAATTACTTTAACATTACTTAGTAAGAGCCTTCTCTATTTTAATGAACTTAAACCAAACTTAAAACTTATACTCTACTGTAAAAGCACAAATACAATTAAAATTAACAATGCAAAAAATAAAATTAATCATTTCAATCATTTGTTGCTTCCTGGAGCAGGCACAGTTTATTCACAGGTCTGTCCAGTGTGCTGGTCTTGGTCTGCGTACAAACTCTTCTGACTGCCCCTTTTGCATCTGGCATTGTCTTGATTACTTGACCCTTTACCCAGGAGTTACAGGGTGTAGCATCTTATAATTACGCCCACAATATCTAATTCCTTTATGAATTTGTTGCATAATGAGAGTAGCAATATGTGAATTCTTCTGAATGATTGCAGGGTGTTTTGCCTCTTCTGGCATAGCAGATTTGCTGAGTCTTCCTCCAACTCTCAATATTCCTTCTTGCAAGACTGGGTCCAGTTTGTTGATTTTACTACCTTTCTTTACATGCTGACTTTTGTGCAAGGCTTTAACCTCCTCTGGGTAAGCTTGTAATTGACTGAGGCAAATAAGTCGTTTAGAGAAAGTGGCTTCAGCCTCATTGTTGATTTGTATTCCTTCATATGTTCTGTGATTAATGTCTTTTGTCTTTCTGGGATGTGTCCAGACTGACTGACTGTATATTGAATTGCCTTTCTCTCTTCTTTCAGTCGCAGTAGCATTCTTGAACCTAAGGAACCACGCTACTGCTTTCTTTAAATTGAACCATTTTGAGTAGTACTCCACAAGTCTTTTACTGGTTCAAATTTTTTCTTCTACGCTTGTAAGATTTACTACACACCTTTTGACTTCCGGATCGTTGCTAATAGACAGGTCCACTTCATCCGGTCTCTTAGGCCATTCGTGCTCTGGCTGTAGCAGGAAGTTTGGGCTTTGTATCTAAGTCTTACTTTTGATGAAGCTTTCTATTGTCGATCCTCTTGATGCCTGATCCGTAGGATTTTGTGCAGATGCGACATACCTCCATTGCGAGGGTTGTGTGTGCTCTCTTATCACTGTGATTCTGTTGGCAACAAAGGTTTTGTAGCGTGCACTTTCATTTGCAAAGTACCTTAATACAGTGATGCTGTCAGTCCAAAAGATTGACTCTTGCAGGGGAATCTGTAGTTCTTGTTGTAACATTTTGTCCATTTTGACTGCTACCAATGCTGCTGTAAGTTCTAACCTTGGCATAGTGACAGGTTTCAGTGGTGCCACTCTTGATTTTCCCATTATAAATGAACAATGTCTCTTATTTTCTTTATTAGTCAGGAGTAGGTAGGAAACAGTGCCATACCCGTTTTCTGAAGCATCTCCAAAATTATGCATTTGTGCAAACATTATGTGACCAAATCCAGTCAGTTTATTGCACCTGTTTACATTAAAATCCACAAGAAGCTACAAATCGTCCATCCATTTTTTTCCATTGCTGGACATACTTGACCTCCACTTCTTGATCCCACGCATATTTCTCTTCACATGGTTCCCTTAAAATAAGCTTAGCAGGCAATATGACTGGTGCTAAAAATCCAAGTGGATTGTATATTGAATTGGCAACTGACAGAATACCACGTCTTGCAGCAGGCTTATCTTGCAGCTTTACCTGGAACTTGAAACTGTCCGTCTGTGTGCACCATTGAACACCTAAGGCTCTTTCAACTGGTAACAAATCATGGCTTAAGTCTAAGTCCTTTTGATCTATTGCTCTGTCTTCTTCAGGAATGGACAGCAAGACTGGTCTGCTATTACTTATCCATTTCGTTAGATAAAATCCTCCCTTAAAGCACAGGGCTTGAAGATCTTTGGCCAATTTTATGGCTTGTTCTTCTATAGCAACTGACTTTAAACAGTCATCAACATAGAAGTTGTGCAGCACAGTGTTAACTGCTTCCTCTGGAGCTGTGCATCTTGCATCCTCTGCTGTTCTTCGAGAGGCATAAGAGGCATAACTAGGTGACGAAGTAGCATCAAAAAGATGTAGTGTCATTTTGTATTCCTCTAGTCCATTGTTTAGATTACCTTCAGGCCACCACAGGAAATGAAGAAGATCAGTGTCTTCACTTGATAAAACATTGATTTAATATCTGCCATGAAAGCAATTGGCTCCTCTCTGAATCTTGTAAGAACTCCAATGAGTGTATTTCTTAAGTCAGGTGCTTTTAGCAACTGTTCATTTAGAGAAAACCTCGGTAAGTGATTGTACAGTCAAAAACCACTCTAATTTTATTTTTCTTTGGATGATATACTCCATGGTGAGGGATGTACCACACTCTCTTCCTTTCGAGGGTCACCTGTTCGGTGGGTACCTTAATGGTATATCCTTTGTCTAAAATGTCTTTCATGAAAATTTTGTAATCCTCATGGAATGTTGGATACTTTGTAAGTTTCCTTTTGAGCCCAATAGTATGTTGTTCTGCAATGCAACGATTATTTGGCACTTTAAGGGCTCATTTATACTTCTCGCTCAAAACGTGTATGCGCCCGCATCATGGCCGCCACTCGTTCTGAGCGTTCATTTGATGCGTCCTCTGAGCAGGTCCTCAGAAATTAACGCAACATGTGCGCGAGTTGCAGTACCAGCAAAAAGTCGGGGGGCGCAGTGTGCTAAAAGTTGGAATGTGACGTCAGCGTCTCTGTTTACTATCTACATGTGACAGAAAGCCACTTTGCGGATCCTACGAGATCGGTATGCGTGCTTCGATATTTGATAAATGGTTCGCTGTGGTGAAGTATTCATGGTGCTTTTATATTCAAGCGTCGTATATTCCCGTTCGTAATGACACAATACGTTTTAAAATTCTCACATACCGTCTTCTGTGCCATCTTTTTTTCTAGGGCTTCCTCTGCTCCTGACAGCAGCGAATCGCCAGCAATAGATCGCCACACTGAGCACATTAAATGTATGATATTCCAACTCTCTGCACATTTAGAATCCTTAGATTTATACTTGATATCACTTTCATGATGAAAAGCATTAAAGTATCTATATTACATTTTACAGATAAATCGGTAATTTCGTTTAAATAATGAATACTGTTAATAATTACACACATGGGGTGACACAGTGGCGGAGCGTTAGCGCTGCTGTCTTGCAGGGAGTCATGTCGCTGATATTCCCTGCCTGGAGTTTACACGTTTTCCTGCTGGGTTTCCTCAGTGTGCTCCAGTTTCCTTCCAAAGATATGCAGATTTGGGGATTTGGTGCCGCTAAAATGACGCTAGTGTATCTGTGTGCTTTATTCACCTTGCGATGAGCCGAGGCATCGTCCAGGGATTGTTTCTCACTCGTGCCCAATGCTTGCTGGAATGGACACATCCCTGGATTTAATCAATAAACATCCTTTTCAGAGATATTGCGGTAAGGTGTCATCGGAATTTAATGGGTGTTCTAGGCAATTCACAACACAGAGAAGCCGAACATGTTCTCACCGTGATAATATCTCGCACTACCACCTGGGGGATTCCTCCAGATTTACGTAAAGTACGAGCGCAAGTATAAACACTTCAACACTTGCGTAGCAGGAGCATCCGCTGCAGCATGCGTCGCGTCGCGTGAAGTATAACTCCGGCCTAAGTGTCTCATCTTTAAAAGGCAGATTAATGCAATAGTGTCCATCCACTAGCCTGGCAGTATCTGAAGCTATGCACATGAACTTAATGTCCTCCTTCTCCTCACAGCTGTGCTCTGGAAAGTCTGTACTGTATTGATGGAGTAACATTTGTTCTACCTCCATTATTGTCACATGACTGACTGAATAACTTTGCAGTCTTTCTTTGTCTGTCCTCTTTATCAAGCCAATAACAATCCATCGGAGAATTGTCTTCACAGCGTAAGGTCCTTCACCTTCACTATGTATGATTTGCCATGGCTCCATGACTTTACGTACATTTGTACCTAATAACAATAATATTAATAATAGAATTGTAATAACAATATTATTGCTTAGGTCATCATTTAGCTGGGGTAGATGTACGTCTTTAGATAAGACCATTTCTTGACATCTTCTTGTGTAGGGATGTTCTCCTTATTCACAGGTATAAGGTTCACTGCGTACACTTCTTGTAAATCAAAAAATGTGTTATCCTCTATTCCACAGACTTGTAACTCTGTTAAAACTGTACACTTTACTAATCTCTGTCTATTTACTTTGTCCCTTTCTACAGTGCTGATGTAGATGTGAGACTTTCTTCCAGAAAGATTTAACTGCTCTTGCAAACTTTCTGTGCAAAATGTAGCTGTGCTGCCAGAGTCTATTAGAGTATATGTTTCTACACATTTTCCACTCGTTTCAGACTTAACTTCAACTGGAGTCACAGCTAAGACACATCTGAGGAACATTATAAGGATTTGGTTTACCTAGACTGTGATTGCGTCCTTTAAGAGCATTTCTTATTTTCAGTTGTCTTTATAGAATATGTGGTATAGTCCCTAACAGGTGAAGAAAGGCATGTTGACACAGCATCCCAATAAAAGGTCATCTGAGTAGAAAAGAATCAGGGAGAAACTTGGAGGTAAGAAGCCACTTTAAGATAAGGACATCTGTTAGCTCCAAATCCGTTACTCAGAATCTGACCGTTTTTCACAGACATTTAACTCTACTGCTTGATTCCAAATCCAAACTGATGTATTTAAATAAGTGGCACAAAAATATAAAGTACATATAAATCTTAGCCTGAAGAAAATTAAGACTAGTTGATACTGGATAAACAAGTATGCCCAAGCATATTTTAACAAAGTACAAAGTGGTGGTTCCTGCAATACTAAATGCATGACAGGGTTTTCCTCATACTGTGTTCTTTGCATCTGCACCCATTCTTTTGTCACCTGCCATTCTCTTCTGCATCATGACTGCACTACGTTATTAAGTCAGAGTGAGAATGTTCGCCAACTTTTGATATACATTTGCTATATTTCAGGTACTGCTATTATGTTTCTATACTACTAAAATTAGAACAACCAAGAATCAAAATGAAGCCTTGGGTGTTTTTCCTGTTACAGACAATAACACCAAAAGAGGCATTAGCTATAAGATTATTACAGTTTACATAAATCATGCATAATTATGGATTATCGGCACAGTAGATATGGAAGAAATTACTGTATAGTTAGTTGTTCTCTTTGCCATTTTTAGATCTTTCTTCAAGCTTTTATTTTATCATCTTCACTCTTTTATAGCGCAGAAAATGCCACTTTATTCATACTACTTTGAACAATGTCAATAATTAATTGCATTCATCTAGTGAAGTAGTTATGCCCTGAGGTGGGCTGGCGCCCTGCCCGGGATTTGTTTCCTGCCTTGCGCCCTGTGTTGGCTGGGATTGACTCCAGCAGACCCCCGTGACCCTGTAATTAGGATATAGCGGGATGGATAATGGATGGATGGATGGATGGATGGATGGATAGTGAAGTAGTTACTTCATTTTGCATAAAAGACTAGTATTGAACAAAAAGAAACAAATGCAGTCAGCTAATGCAAATGTTTAGGTAAAAGTTTGTGCATAGACATTCGATCCACATGACGCACACTGTCACATAATTTCGCATTTGGTGCTAGTAACCCTTGGAAAAAAATTTGATTGGCCAGTACATATCACAACAGGGGGGGCGGCACGGTGGTAGCGCTGCTGCCTCGCAGTTAGGAGACCTGGGTTCACTTCCCTGGTCCACCCCGCGTGGAGTTTGCATGTTCTCCCCGTGTCTGCGTGGGCTTCCTCCGGGCGCTCCGGTTTCCTCCCACAGTCCAAAGACATGCAGGTTAGGTGGATTGGCGATTCTAAATTGGCCCTAGTGTGTGCTTGGTGTGTGGGTGTGTTTGTGTGAGTCCTGCGGTGGTTTGGCACCCTGCCCGGGACTGGTTCCTGCCTTGTGCTCTGTGTTGGCTGGGATTGGCTCCAGCAGACCCCCGTGATCCTGTGTTCAGATTCAGCGGGTTGGAAAATGGATGGATGGATGGATATCACAACAGGTGTACAATATACTGTGTGAATTTCCAGAAATATAAGCAAGATGCCACTGCTGAATTTGAATTTTTTAAGTTTAAAAGCTGAAACCTCAAGCTTTGGACAAAACTTGAAATTCACAGAAATCTCTCTTTCAAACGCATAAACTTCAAATTTTATGAACAACAAAATAAGTGAAATGGCTATTGGTACAAAACTAATGATGCAGAATAATAGGAATTCATTCAAAATCTAACCAGATCTCAAGACTAACAAGTGCAAGTTGTCCACATAATTTCATAATAATTTATCCATTCATGCTCAAGTTATAGTGGCCACAACCTTGTTACCAAAAACACAAACATATACACTAACAGATGGTAACACAGACACAAATCTTTCTAAAAATGCTACAAACATATTTTAGGCATACTGAAATATGTTTTTCAATTGAAAATGGAAGTTAACATTTTTTTTCAAGAAAACAATACTACCTTCAAATATATGAATATTTAGCATATTTGTGTGGAAAATCTGAAAAACCTTTCTGCTAATATGAAAGAGGTATTGTCAGAACTTTAACATTTTTCCTGCTATCCGGGTTAGGGACAAAGACTTTCGCTGTAATTGTTAAACTAAATCATCTCACACGTTAGTAAATTTAAACCCTCTGGTAAATACACTTTATTAGCCAGAATAAATCCACTTGAATTGTCCTTCCATCTATATATTTTAAATCCAATATGGAGTTGTAGAAATTTAGAGTTCATCCCAACAACATTAGTCGCAAGGCAATAATCAATTATAGAAAGTGTGAAAGTCGACTTTAGGTAACAATCACTACAACTCAGACATTTTAGTCAGCAAATAACCCAGCTTTTAGATGTGTGATGAAAGTAGAATATCAATTGAAAAGTCATGCAAATTCCACACAGGCAATGGCTAAGCTAGGAATCCAAGCAGCAGCGGTGCTAACCGCCATGCACCATAACACACCAAACATATCCCTACCTACATTAGCAAGTTGTATGTAAATTAATAAGTGGCTGGCAAAAGCAAAATTTGGCTTCTGATGCACTTATTGCTCTACATCATAGGTTCTTAAACTATGGGTTTGGGTCGCGAAGAGTTATGAATCACAATAGTAGTCAATGGTAAATGTTAGTGCACGGTTTGAGGAGTGTCTTATGAGTGGTCGCTGCAGGCAGTTTAAGCAAACACTTTTGCTCCGTTATGACCTGTGTCTGTAATTCTCCAAGGGGGTGATGATATTGGGACTCAAAATTTGGTTATGGGTTGGGACCGATAGTTTAAGAACCTACACTCTAGACAATTCTAGTACGTCTACATATGCTTAATTTTAATTTACCGTATATACTCACGTATATGTCAGGTCTTGAAACCCGAAAAAACGATCATAAAATCAGACCCCGACTTATACGCCCGTTCAAAAATGCGACACTTAAATTTTTTCTTTTTTCTTTTACATCTTCTTGCCTCTTCCAATCTTGCATCAGTTTCTCAGACACATCAAATTTTGTTGCAGCAGCGCAGTTACCAATTTCTTTCGCTATTTCAACAACGTTTAATTTAAAACCAGCTTCATATTTTCTTTTGATCGAACACTCCATCATAGATAAGAGATGCTCTTCCGATAAAGGTGTATGAGGGTGTGAGATACAACAAACACAAATCAGTGCAAACGTTGCTTCGGAATAGTTCAGGTATTACCGTGTGGTCACGTAGGCACAATACATTGAAAAAAAAAAGGCAGTGCGCTCCGTGGTTACTCTCTCGGGTGGGCGTTAGCATATCATAGTCTCTGGGACCAATAGTGTGAGTATTCCGCATTCGACTTATATGACCGACATTATAAAATACCAAAAATTATACGGTAAACTCAAGTCCCAACTTATCTGCGAGTGAACTTATCCGCGAGTATATACGGTACTATTTTTTCTAAATGTGATACCTTTAGAAAAATCTTAAACAAAAGCTACTGTATTTAAGAACTACTTAGTGGCTTACAATAGTCTGACATTATAAATATATGAGATGAGACAATTAGACTAATGAAGACATGCTTGAAATGACACCCACAAGGTACTGTAGGTCTCTGCAGATTAGAGAAAGTAACACCATTTACGATAAACATCTGGGGAAAAGAGTTTAACATAGTCTTTAGAAAATTCAAAGCTTTTTATGATCTCAGCCCCTATGAGAAAAATGAAAGCAGAGACAAGTACTATTCTGGACTTTCTTAGGATCAGAACACAACAACATGGATATATTTTTTCAAGGTAAAATGGGTGCAACTGGTCCCACAAGGGTGACTTAAACTTTTTCAGCAGATGTTGATTTACAACACCAGATGTCTTCTTTTATAACTAAAACCCCAATTTCCTAATATATATTCTGAATCTTCTCTCAGAATTTCAGCATTTTTAGATTTGTAAATCTACACATCTGTTAAAGTTTTTAAGCTACTGCAGCCTCTGAAGCTTCTCTGCCAGACAAGGATATAGAAAGTTTTCAAGCTTAAGGACAGTAAGAGAAGCCACCAATTTCTGTTCTATCTTCAGGGTTATGTGAGAATATGTCTTCCACTGAGATAGGCAAGATGCAGATCTTAAAGGATAAGTTCAGTATATTTCAAATCCAAATTTTTTTTCATAATCATGGTATATATTAATCTGCCATGGGGAAATTGTGTTCTTAAAAATGACATACTTGTTCTTGTGATTTAATGAGCCACAAATCCTTGGAACACAATTTCCAGTAGCAATATAATGTACTACATGAATGTGAAAAAAATAACTTCCACTTGAAAAATACCAATTTATTCCTTTAATGTGTGAACTGTGCCACTACTGGATCAAGCTTATATGTTTTTGCACAAAAAAGTTATACAGCTTACCAGCTTCAGAATCTTTATAAACAGGAGGAATGAAAACTATAGTAGTATCTTTCTCTAAAAAGTACAGCATAGAACATGACATCATTAATTAGACCAAAGCAAAAAATTAAGCCAGAACTAATAATCAAATTATTTTTAAATAAATCATTTAAAAAAATTCCCATTGACACAAATAAACTACTATCTGTTTACTTTATTGCATTATATATAAGTAAAGTGTTTTAATGGAATCTGTAAATCAGTCTTTATTTTTATACCACATTTCACGGCAAGCTTTAGAAGCACACAAGAAAACAAGAAAATGCAACATCAGATAACAAGATATGTTACAAATATTCCAGTACACAATAAATCATATAAAAACAAAGAATATGAGAATAAAAGCTGAAGTATTAGAGTCAAGTCTGAATATAAATATAATAAACTGAATTAAAGCTGTACCTAAAGGCTATATAGTGCAATCATCAACTGGTAGGTACAAAACAGGATTAAAAATCTGTCACGCAAAATAACCATAATATTCTCAAAACTCCAGGACAGAGTTGCAGGGCCCACTCGAACTGCCACTTAACATAACTGTATATTAGCAATGCAACAAGAAAACTGGAGTACTGAAGAAAAACCATGCAAAAATAAACATTTAAAAACAGCATCAAAACAAATTTCTTTTCTGCTGCCAAACCTTCCTTTTAGTTCTCTTAAGCAAAGCACTTTTAGAGGTGTGAGAAGGCAAGAACTGTGACAGATATTACTTAAAAACTGGATTAGATAATGTAAGACAAACACTGGTGGGCACATAACTAACAGCCTGAGGTACATAAGCCAAAGTCGCACAAACAAGCAAAAATGGAGTAGGTGAATGCATACTGTAGACAAGAAAAAGAAAAGAAAATCAACAAAAGCCTACAATAAAAACCATAAACAAATAATAAGGCACAAGTCATGACGGAAAGTGAACCGAAATGTCCAAACACATGGGTAGAAACTATAACAAACAAGCAAAGGCCAGAATAAGCAAAATCAACTTTTTTGGAGCTTATTTTAATAATGGCCACATTTTGGGCTCAAAAGAGACTTTAGGTTAATGTTCTGTGAAAGCTGATCAATTGCAGTTACCAAGAAACATCCATCCATCCATTTTCCAACCCACTGAATCCGAACACAGGGTTACGGGGGTCTGCTGGAGCCAATCCCAGCCAACACAGGGCAAGAAACAACCCACTGTAGGACACACACAAACACACCCACACACCAAGCACACACTAGGGCCAATTTAGAATCACCAATCCACCATGTCTTTGGACTGTGGGAGGAAACCAGAGCACCCGGAGGAAACCCACGCAGACACGGGGAGAACATGCAAACTCCACGCAGGGAGGACCCGGGAAGCGAACCCAGGTCTCCTAACTGCGAGGCAGCAGCGCTACCACTGCGCCACCGTGCCGCTCTACCAAGAAACAGTGAGGGGGAAATGTCTAAGTGAGTGGTTGAGAACAAGCTCACGAAGAACAAAATGAATAAAGGTATTTAAACGTGAATTATGGCTTGTTTTGTTGGTCACATTTATGTACAGGGCCTATTAAAGTATACATTCCCTTGCACATTTTCACATGTTATTGTTATATAACACTGAATCACAGTGGATTTAATTTGGCTTTTCTGACACTGATCAAAAAACTCTTTAATGTCAAAGTGAAAACAGATCCATGCAAAGTAGTCTAAATTAATTCAAAATATAAAGAACAAAATAACATTGCTTAAGTAATCTCCCCCACATCAACATGACACACCTAAATCTCTGCAGTGGTCTAAATTAAAAAAAAAAAAGTGGTCCAAATTAATTCAAAATATAAAGAACAATGTAATTGATCACTTAAATATTCTCCCCCATACCTAAAATGGTATGCCTACATCATCACTGGTGCAGCCAATTAATTTGAGAATTATCACAGAATTACTTCAATGGAGACCATCTATCTGTAATCAAATGGTTTCAATTAACTGTAGTATAAATGCACCTCATCTGGAAGGACCAACTTATGGTGAGTGAGTATTATGTCCAGACCTGTACAATAAGCACAAAACTAGATTCTTCCAAGCAACTCTGTTGATTGAAGGTCAGGGAATACAAGATAATATCCAAGTCACTGAATGTCTCTTGGAGGCCAGCTAAATCAAAATTAAGAAATGGAAAGAGAATGGCTCAGCTATAAATCTACCCAGCAATGGCCATCCTCAAAAACTGAGTGATCATGAAAGAAGAAGACTGGTTAAGGAGGCCACCAAGGGACCTATGAGAAATCTGAAAAGGTCACAAGCTACATCAGATGAGACTGGAGACACTGTGTGTACTTCTGTTTTCTGGGTGCTTCACTAATCAGACTTTTATGGGTGAGCGGCAAAGAGAAAGAAACTGTGAAAAAAAAAAACACACAACATCTCATCTACATTTTTTAAGACAATATATGGGGGACTCTGAAGTCAGGGTGCAGAAGGTTCTATAGTCTGATTAGACTAAAATTGAGCTTTTTGGAAATCAATTTAGATGCCATATTTGGACGCTGAACAAAAAAACACCATCCCTACTGTGAAGTATGTTCTTGTTGAAGGAATACGTATCTGCAGTAGGCCCTAGAAGGCTTGTAAGGGTAGAGAGTAAAATGAGTGCAGCAAAATATTGGTAAATCCTGGTAGAAAACCTGATACAGTCCGCAAGAAACATGCACCTTGGGAAATTTGTTTTGCAACAACACAACAAGCATAAACGCAAAGCTACACAGGAATGGCATAAACACGATGAAGTTAATGTTCTAGAGTGCCAGAGTCAGAGTCCAGATCTCAATTCCAGTAAGAATTTCAGTTTGGACTTGAAAAAGGATGTTTACTAGTGATTCCCATGCAACCTGACAGATCTTGAGCAGTTTTCCAAAGAACAATGAGGAAAATGGCAGTGTCCAGATGAGCAAAGCTGATACAGAGAGAAAGACCTGGACAGACTCAAGGCTGTCATGGCTGCCCAAGGCATCACTTAATACTGACTGGCAAGGGGTTGAATTCTTATGCAATCACTTATTTCTATCTTAGATTTGTAATGTATCATTATGCATTTTATCGTTGTTAGCTGTTATACATTGCTCTTAGTTGTTTGTGACTTTTGCATTTATCATTTTATTCTAATGTATTGTTTTTACTCTTTTTTTTATTATTTCCTGTTGATTTTATTGATGTAAAGCCTTTTGATGTTTTAAAAGTGATATGTAAATTTTCACTTTGACATTAAAGATTCTTTTTCTTATGATCAGTTCCAAAAACACCTAATTAAATCCACTGTGATTCAATGTTGTATATTAAAATATGAAAACTTACAAAAGGGTTAATAATTTTATAGACACTATAATTAAATGTGCATATTACAAAAAAACATAATTTGACCTATTCTAGGTAAATTTGGTCAACCAAGGCAGGCTTATGGCCAAACATGTACATTGAAAATCTACCTAATTCATTTATAGTTTTTTGCTATGTTATTCAGAAGAGCTTTATGTATATGAGATAAGTATCATCTACAAGAGACACTATTACCTAGTAATTAAGGATTAGGGCAGATGTGAACTGAAAGATAACAAAGCTGCTCCCACCATGCAAATCCTTTATTGAACTGGAAAACGGTTCCAGAGGGAGATGAAAAACCATCTCTCTCCCTCCCTTCCCCCAGCAAGAGTCATCTGCTTCACTTGGACAAGGTAAAAGAGTGAAGATTGAAAGGCCTTATTCTGTGTGCAGGAACAGAGTGGCTAGTAAATACACATTAATGTCTTTCTGTCCTTTCATGCACTAATTACAATGCAACGTACAGTATACTGTACTTTTAGTCAAAGTAACCTTTTTTTCTGATTAAAATTATTTACTTTAAAATGCGCAGTCAGTAGTCATCAACAATTCTTACTTGAATTAAGTGTACTTTTTCTGCAAATTAGTAAAAGCTTACGGGGGCCATGTTAAATTAAATACAGGACCTGCTGATAAAAACATCCTACTTAATTCATTACACTTGAATAAGCAATTAGCACAGACATTCTGCTAAAAGTTAATACGAGTACATAATAAAAAGGCATAATAAATGTATTTTAAGACAGTTAAGAACAATTATGGAAAGATTTGTGAAGCACTATTTCTTTTTAGAAAATACTAGTCATTTAGCCTGTTACAATAACGGGCGCTAGAACAGTAGTGCATAAACATTAGTAGGAACAGTCTATATTAAATGGCAAGGGACTTTGACCTCATTCTTTTTGTTGGTCGTATTTTTCTTTCTTTCAGCCTTTCTTTTGTTGATGTTTACTTGCTGAGCTGACCGTTCTTCGTGGGCTGCCGCTGTGTATTGTGTGTCTTTAATTTTCTGTGACAGTAATACTGTCTTGTACGTCCGCTGGCTTGTATGTCCGATATATCTTTAATTTTCTCTGGCGATAATACAGGCATGCTCGTCAGTAATATGCCTTTAATCTCCTCTGACAGTAATACTGGCTTGTATGTGGCTGTAATATGAGTCACTGTATTGTGTACCTTTTAATTTCCTCTCGCAGTAATACTGGTTTGTATTTCCATAAAACGCCTGTAACTTTCTCTGACAGTAATATCACGCAACGCACTGTGCCCCACGCATGCGCACTTCACCAGAAGACACACACACACGGACACCTGGACGCACACAGGGATTTTATTAAAGAGGATTTCCAATGCATGGCTTGTAATACCACTAGTTTCTAACTGCCAATGCAATTTTGCTTGCTTGTGTTGGCTGTTAATTGCTTTCCAAAGCTGAACATTAACAGAGTCATCTTTATAGAGCATTGGACATGTACCTACTAAAAATGTCCTTAGTTAAGTACAAAACCTTTTTTTAAACAGCTGAAACTTAAGCAAAGCATAAAGCAGACAAAAAACAGGCAAGAATCATCAGATGCATTTTTTTGTTTTTATACATTACATTAGTGTCTCTCAAAACAATAACACAATACAGGAATCTTCAATATATAAATAAGGTTTAATGAAAAAATAAGTAAAACCTAGCATCAATCAAACTCTAATCAATTGAAAAATGTCAAGCCCATGAAAACTATTCCTATATCATTAGAAGCTAAAGGGTACTTTACACCGTTTTCAGGATGACACATCCGAGATTAAATTGGTTTTCACATGTACAGCTCCCAGGCTAAAATCAGACCTTAGTCTCAATGAGCTGTGAGAAATCAAAGCTACCCTCTGCATCACTTATGCCAGCAGTAAATTTAATATACAATAGGATAGAAAAATCACACTACACTACACTACATAAGAAACACCAATTTCATAGCACATCACACACTCTCTCTCTGTTAGACATCTCTTATATATATTTCTCGTCTGGTTCATCCTGCTTCCACTTCAAAGCCGGCCCCGCCCACACGCAGCCGACAAGGCATTTCTCGATTCCTATTCGTCCTCTTCCAAACCCTTCCCCACGCTGCCTGTGGCTCCTCTTCAAAACCGGTCCCGCCCACACACAGCCGACATGGCATTTCTCGATTCCTATTCGTCCTCTTCCAAACCCTTCCCCATGCTGCCTGCAGCCTCCCATACACCTTGCTATTTTCGTTATACTGCGACAGTTGTTTCCTATGCCTTTATTATAAAATGAACAACAGTATCTTCTCTGTCGACAAGTTTTTGTACAACGTCATGTTATGGTTTACCCATTTTTATTCCCTTATGGAGACATTGGCTGGCTCCAAGATTTACAACATGTTCCCAATAAAAGAACCGCCAAGCGAATAAGGCTTACTCAATGCCAATTTTACGTGTACAGATTAGCAATGAGGAATACATTTAGTATTTTGCACTCCAGTGACAAACTATTCCAACAGTACGTCGTAGATGCGTATGTTAAAACAGAGGGCACCCATCTCAACTGTCTCAGATTAGATCAACAAGATCTGCACGTGGAACAATACAAAAGACTATCAGACGCACTGCAAGCAAACGCTGAATATAACAACATACGTGTAGGCAAAATGATCATATTACCATCCACATTTCCAGGAAGTCCAAGATACATGCAACAAAGCTAACAGCAGAACTACCTTCTCAATGTTTACCACAACAACAACACCCAGTTTCTCAACTTTACGGTGATATTAATTTCTCGAATGTGTCTCCCCAAGAACTTGCTGCAAGAGCAATACTGAGCGTCACAAACAACGATTCTCTACATATTAACAACAAACTTCTTGATCTTATACAGGGTGAAAAAGTGACCTTCAAGAGTGTAGATGCAGTAGTCAGTGACAATCCTAATGATCAACTAATGTACCCACAGGAGTTTTTACACACCCTCACACCAACTGGCATGCCTCCCCATATCCTTCATCTGAAGGTGGGAGCTGTAGTTATGCTCCTCCGAAATATTATGCCATCAAAAGGTCTTTGCAATGAAACAAGACTCATTGTTACCCGAATACATACAAATAGTATTGAGTGCAAACTGATCGCTATCCAAAATTCTGAAACAATCTTCATTCCCAGAATCTCTCTCCTTCCTTCCGACACCAATCTCCCTTTTACATTTAAACGCACACAATTCCCACTCAGACTCACCTTCTCCATGACTATCAACAAGTCCCAAGGACAAACATTTGCAAAGATTTGCGTTAATCTACAACAACCAGTCTTCAGCCACAGTCAGTTGTACGTGGCTTTTTCTAGGGTTACATCTTTCAACTCATTATCTTTCGTCTCCACCAAAACATCTATTCACAACTACGTCTTTCAATAAGTGTTTATTTCTTCTTGATTTCTGAATTCCTTTCTCACCGTTTTCTGTTCCTGTTCTTACACCGTCGTATGCTACGGCGGGTGTCGGCCAGTACAGTATAACCTTTGATAAACTTTTTTTTTTTTGCTAATCATTCTTGTTCTTAAAGTCGACTCATTTCTACATCAGGCAGGCATTTTCTAAGTCATACAGAATTCCATTAAATACCTGCATTTAAATGATTCCAAGGTTCTGTACATTTTAAATTCTTACGAAGCAGGTGTGCAATTGCATGGTGACTTGAGAGGAAAGATACAAGAACATGCCTGCTGTAAAATGAAAACTTTGGGGGAAAAATCAACTACTACTTAAAGATAGTTATATCAGTTATTATTTTAATACTACACATCATTTCTCTATACTACTTTAAACATGGGTATTTAAGCTAATTAGGTCACTGTATAACTGTTCATGTGAGTAAATTAAACAAGTTACTAAAATATACATGACATTTTTAACAAAGTTTGTCATGACAAACTTAATATACAGTAGGATAGAAAAATCACACTACACTACACTACATAAGAAACTAAAAACTACCCATTTTTAACTATGACTATGACATTGTGGCTCCATGAAAGTTATAATTCATGATCTTGCACTGAATGGGGGGATAGAGGGAGGACAGGGTAGCATCTTATTTGAAAATACTGAAAGTTCATGAGCTGCCATTTTATCATCTTGTTTAGTATGTTCACATTGAAATGTTCAATTCTTTTGCCTTTTTAGTAATTTCAGTTTATACGATTTTAGCACCTGCTGAGAAAAAAAAAAGCTTTGAAGTAACCAGCCACATTCTGAACTCAATTTCAATTAAAACCAAATTCCAGGGAAGCTGCAGCCTCTCTTGGAGAGGCTGAGAAAGAAACCATTTCTGAATGAGGTACCAGTCCAGTCCATCCCAAGACACATTCACACATTTAGATACACGTGGAGAGTTTAAAGTCGCCGCTAATTACCCTAACAGATGTTGGTACATGAGTAGAAAATACCCATACAGTCATGGGAAAAACATGTCATTTACACACAGACATGTCCATCCATCCATCCAGTTTCCAACCCGCTGAATCCGAACACAGGGTCACGGGGGTCTGCTGGAGCCAATCCCAGCCAACACAGGGCACAAGGCAGGAACCAATCCCGGGCAGGGTGCCAACCCACCGCAGACACAGACATGTCCGGGTTGGTATTCAAACACTACTAAAACACTACTTTAATGTCCTCTCGTTTTCCTTGCTAACCTCACTTTTTGTCATGTACTGCTTATTTGGTTTCATATAATGAATATTTCCTTGTATTATAAATAATAGGTACATTAATAAGCTGCTAAATCAAAAACCCAAGAAAAACAAACAGACTTGCATGTGGATTGTCACGCACTTACCACAATACTATATTTTCTAGAGAGCTGCTAAAAACAGCATTAGATGAGTGAAAAATAATTAAAGCTAACCCAAATATAATTCAGCATATGCAGTACTGATATAAGTCGATGATAGCACACTTTCTTTAAATCACACATTATTTAAAAGAGAAAGGTTGCGGCTTTATCTAACTCATTTAGCTCCCTGTTACTGTGTGTACATGTCAATTCTGTCCTCTCCATGGATCATAAACACTCAGCCATCATTTAGTGGAGCTTCTGACTCCAGAATCTCACTTGTACCACTATCATAGGAAATGCCTACTAAAATGGGATTAAAAAAAAGAAGAAGCAGACATTTATGTTGGCTGCATAACAAAATAATCTTTACAAAATCATTTGGAGTTCAAGATATATTTAATATAAAGACAATTTACAATAATAATTTTATAATTTAAAATAATTTAAATCTTGTTGAGTCTCATTAAATACCAGACAGGTTTTTACTAAGAACCCCAGAAATTTGGTTATCTCAGACACATCAAATGTTGCCAAAACTGACTAATTCACACCTGAGCCACCTTGTGAAAAAGAACATTTTAAATCAGATGATGACTTTTTACACAACATACACTGTGTATTTGAATTAAATGCTACCAATTAGGGGTGTGGAAAAAAGTCTATTCTTAAGTACATTGCAAATCTCCCTTGAATGAATTCTGCATCAATACATAAAATCCTATAATTTGACTTACATGCAGGCTTATGACTGAACTGGAAATCACTCACACAAAAAAAAAACATTTCAGATACTAAAACAGTATATTGTGAACAAAATAATAAACAGAACCTCTCAGTACACTGGACTACAAAACTATGGATTTTAGGAACAATGGACGAAAAATTTCATTATGTATAGATCAAAAAATCTAAATAATTTGGAACATATACATAGAATTTGGAATATATATCTACTCTATATATATAAAATCCTAAGCCTAAAAGTGCAACGATTTTATGTGACGTTTTTATGTCATGCTTTAAATCGGGCTTATTTTAAAACCTACATATAACTACAGAGACGCAAAATGACTGGTGCATAGCGCAGGCCGAGGGGTTTGGCGAGTGAAGCGAGCAGGGGCGAACCCCCTAGTATATATAAATACTGTATATATATATTTATAATTTTTTTTTTTGGAAAAAACAAAACTGAAACATTAAGAAACAACAAAATACACAAAATAGGCATTGGGAAAAATAAAGTATACATAAACATATATGAATGCATCGCATTTGACGTAACACGGCTAGAATAAATACCAATCAATCAAAGCACGCCTATTACATAACTCATAATCAGACATTAACAAAATGTGTAAATTCACTTATGACCAGATTAATCAAACCACATATAGTGGTGGTGAGAAACTAATAGCAGTGCCCTGTGCTCAGCCAATAAAGCGACCGACGATGAAACCTACTAATCTTATAGTGCGCAGACAGGGACGTCCTCTGAATGTGTTCTCTCTAGGCATATTGTGGACACTAGAGGTGCATATTGATTTATATTTGTTTTCCAACTAAATTATGTCCTTCAAGCATATCAGAAAATCAAGAAAAGATGAAAAATAAACTTTATTTCCATACCACCATACTCTGAGTCTAATCCTACCTTCAAGCAATCAATATTCCTTTTATACAGCCCCTTTCACAAAGTGTGCCATCACACAGAAGACATTTGCATTTTTATGATAATAAAGATAATCATCAAAATCATCTTCCTGTTTAGTTTGTCCATTTAACAATGCCTTTTCTAGAATCCTAAAGTGGATTCTGATGACAGATGTGCTCAACCCACCACTTCATCATTTCTGACTGATAGAGTAGAAGTGATACCTTTGAGTGCTTATGGCAAAAACAAACTTGATTATTTGTGGGCTGCTTTCTAAAGGTCTCAGCGCCTTTCATAGGAAAACAGAAAAAAGTAAATTTCTGCACTTGTTATTTCAAATCTATACTATCATTCTTGTAAATACATACTGTATTAGTTAAAAACCCACTATGTTTTAACTCTGATACATTTTCTAGAATGGGTATTCATCTATGTTAATTAATACATGATTATCCCTCATTTTTAGCACAGCTTTAAAAACATATTTCTTTTTTTCAGTTTATCTTTGATATCACATCAAAATTGCTTCAGTTCATAATTAGCAGATCTACTGAGGTGATAATTGTTATGAAATATCAGACAGACAGACAGACAGACAGACAGACAGACAGACAGACAGACAGACAGACAGACAGACAGATAGATAGATAGATAGATAGATAGATAGATAGATAGATAGATAGATAGATAGATAGATAATTTTATCAGACATGCAAAACACAGGTTATCAATCCTATTTTTCTTTAAAGGGAAAACAACTAAGGTTGCAATGTCTAACTTGATAAATTGTCAGCAGCCAATCAATTCAATGTAGACGTCTCCATCTGACGACAAAACTGATCAGCACAAACACCTGCACCCACAGAGTATATCTGGTCTTGCAAAGGTTGATGGGATTGCAGGGACAAACAGTAAATTAAAGCACAAAGTGCAAACTTTACTTGACTAAAATTATTAAAAGGCTAATGTAGATATTTGAACAATACCTTCACAGTTCCCAGAATTAGAGCTGCTTGGCACAGCTTTGCTGAAAGATGATGAAGCAGCACAGCAAACTAAAAACGTCACTAGAGAACAATGAAGGTACATGTGGGTCTGGGCAGCTGTCTAAGACAGAGCATTTACCTCGGTGTTCACTGTATTTTAAACATTCATCTTCTTGTCACAAACTTTCTTCTATGTTGCAATGATACTGTTACCTTGTATTTGTACCATGCACCATATTTTGTATGTGTGAAAATTAAGTTCAAAAGGCACTGCTAGTGCAATATAGATAGTACAGTGTATACACATAATGATTCAGCTGTTTGTAATTCACTCATGACTGGATATATGTAACTATTTGATATCTTCTTAAAGTCGGCTTACATAAGGCTGTATATTGAAAAATGCCTTAAAACCATTTTACAAATATTAAAAACGATTTATACTTAAGTACTGACAAAAAAGTTTTTAAGACTTTTATCCAATATCTACAAACAGTGCCTAATATTGTGGATGGTACTGGACTGCACCAATCAGTAGGGACTCTAGTCATGATCTACACAAGTCTGCAACTAGCTTGAGAGGTTTTACAGTGAACAGTGGAATTTAAAAGTTTGCTTGTTTTACAACATTAGTCATTTCAAAAGTCATCTAGATAATGGATGGACCATGAAGTAAGGAAGCATCTCTCCATCCATACCAAAAAGGAAATTGTTAACATACATTGGGATATGGTTAATGATTCTTTAGGATATATTCATATTTAAAAAGTCCAAAATATGTAAGATACTGTACACTAAGAAGTACCTGAATAAGAATTGCTATGTTTTAGAACATAAAACAGCTGTGACCATAACTAGTGAAATAATATATAGCATAAATTGTGCTCCTATTAGTTAATAAGAACCTTTATCCAATGTAATTCCATGATATTAACATGTTGTCATATCTGTATTTTTTAACTTTTCTTGTCTTTTTTCACAAGGATTCAGTTTCTGTGGTTCACTTTTTATCTTGTCTTGACTACGTTTATTTTTGTTTGCGTCTATGCCTTTTGGAGACATTACGTGACTGTGATTGTCACACTGATGAAGTCACAGATTTCACTTCATGCACTGGTCAATACAATAATTAACAAAGTCTTCTTTAGTGTAAATAGTTTCTTAATGCAAACAGGCACTAGTGCTGGCTTTGTGCATCTGGTTCCAACTTCTATTTTGCTCCTGACATCTGATCAACGTCTTATCCCTTTAGTTTTGGTTTTCAGTTATTTCTGATTTCATAGTTTTGACCATGTCTCGTCTTTGGTTAACTATCTTCTGTTCAATTGTAACCTCACAATAATCCTCAGACACACCTTGTGTTCCTGCACATTACACTTGTCTACATTTACTTTTGTAATTGAAATACTGGCAGGTTAAGTGACATGCACAAAATCACAAAGTGAATCAGAAGATTAAATTAGTAGCCAAAAAGAGTCCATACACTAGTCACTAAGCCAAAGTGTCTGAGCCTTAAAGCACAGAGTGGGAAACTTGGTCCTGAACAGCTGTGGTGGCTGCTGAGACTCGTCCAGCCAATTTAATTATCAATGCCAGCTTACACTTGTAAATGTATCCCTTATACACTGTGATTCTTGTGCTAATAACAAATACTTACAATTGCTTTGAAATCAATTCAGATTTTGTGTCTGGCGCATCCTCACTCACCAGTATGAGGAAAACCCAACATATGATATACTATATAACTTGTCTTCATGTCTACTTACACAAAATATTGAGCCTTATGGGTTTACCCCTATTTTTGGCCCTCTAGACCCACAAAAAAAAGTTAATTTTAGGCCATTTTTGCACAACATTTTGTGCAGGAAATTACACCTTTAGAATAAAGAGCGAACCAACTGATATCTTCAGCAAAAAAACAACCAGAGGGAACTGAAGTTGGGCATCACAACTGACCCCAAAGGTTCACCTGCTAATGGGATACAAGGAGTCAAAGTTACTCCTTTTCATAAAACTGAAAAAATGTGACTGGTAACATAGACATGTGCAGTGTTGTTTTATTTTATGTTAAGGTTGCTAATCAGAAATATAATACTTTTAATATTTTATTCTTTACCTGTGGTTGTAGCTCTCTAAGAGCCACTCCTGATGATTACAAATGATAAATTTCATAAATGAGCATGTGGGTTATTGTTTTAAACTATTTCAATGTCAGTGATTACGAAAATGTTATTTGTGATCCTTTACTAGGGATCCAGTCCTCTATGGAGCACTATCAGAGGGTTAAAATGAATTCTTTCTATTACAATCAAAAATATTTAGACTTTGAAAATTTCACTTGAAGCACACATTTTGATCGTTCAATCATCTGATGCAACTTTACTTGTTTGTTCTGTACTTCTAACTCATGAAGTAAATCATTATATTTCTTAAAAACACTCTTAATTAGGGTGGTTTATGCTAATACAGACTTTTGGTTTTTGTCTTCTAACTAATATTTCCTATTGTTTTTAATCTGCTCAGTTTGAATCCAACAACTTCTTTCTATGAAGTTACTATCAAATAGTAAATCACTGCTGAGTGTACACAATACCTGCTAATTAGTAGCCCTCATTCACACTGATGTCTGCACATTAACTAATTTTTAGGAATCCAGATGGTACCAAATAACTTCTGTGTCACAGTGAGTCGGATCCTTTCTTAATAGCAATGTGGGCAAGGCAGGAGACAGGCACTGTCATGACACCAATCCATCACAGA
This sequence comes from Erpetoichthys calabaricus, assembly GCF_900747795.2. Classification (NCBI taxonomy): domain Eukaryota; kingdom Metazoa; phylum Chordata; class Cladistia; order Polypteriformes; family Polypteridae; genus Erpetoichthys; species Erpetoichthys calabaricus. The sequence continues at coordinate 50,184,775 of NC_041406.2, read as the reverse complement.
ATAAAAACAGCATGTGATTTCAAATACAACATAGATTTCTCCTAATAATAACAAGATAGTCTCAAATCCACTTCATCTAATTCATGTTTACGGATACCAGAAGCATAACCCAGCGGCACTGGGTACAAGGCAATCTACATAAATAAAGACTTGAATTTGTTGAGCGTTTTCATTATAGGCCTGAAGTCGCTGCTAGATTTCAGAATTTCATGAACACACACAAACACTCACTGCTGCTATATGGGACAGAATTTGTCTTCTTCTTCTTTTGGCTGCTCCCGTTAGGGGTTGCCACAGCGGATCATCTTCTTCCATATCTTTCTGTCCTCTGCATCTTGCTCTGTTACACCCATCACCTGCATGTCCTCTCTCACCACATCCATAATCCTTCTCTTAGGCCTTCCTCTTCTCCTCTTCCCTGGCAGCTCTATCCTTAACATCCTTCTCCCAATATACTCAGCATGTCTCCTCTGCACATGTCCAAACCAACGCAATCTCGCCTCTCTGACTTTGTCTCTGACCGTCCAACTCTGCACAGGTTAAAGGCAGGGTTTATAATTGGGCAAGACTTCTGTTGCCCCCTTTCATATTTATTTTTTCATATTTAGTAGCTTTCAAGTCACATCACTTTATCCACTGCTTACCAGAAAAGCATGTGATTAGAATTGTGTGAACTACAAAATCCCCACCATTCAGCAGATACCGTAAAATTGTTATATAGCACCTTTCTATAGTGAACAGAGTCATTTTGCACAACAGATATACAATGCAATTCTTTGCATTTATTTTTAACATCTACATTGTACACTCTACATTTAGGATCCATATCAACATTTAACAGGATGATAAAGTGACTTATTTAGGGTTACACTGTGAGTCAATGGCAGGAGCTTAACTGATTTCACATCTAATGCCTTAACAACGGGACCACACTGTCTAAGGTTAAACAACCTGACCACATCTCACCCCAGCCAGCACACAATTTGTCAGCCTTTTAAACTCATGCAGCATTTTACAACTATTAAACACCATTGTTAATTTGGATGTATTCATCCTCCTCACATTTTAAGTGTATTTGGCGCTGTACATTCGACGGCCACTTCTGCTGATGTGATCGTTATCTGGTCTCACTGCACCCACTATTCCATCCCGGACACAGAGGACCTCTAGGATCCCTGTCCCATAACTTAATTTTGATGGGCACCGAAATATGTCCCTTCACGCCCCTCAGCTCAACCGTAAACGGGAAACGCCCATGCTCGTCCCTGAAATGCTGCGTGTCTGTCACCATAAGCTCGTTCTTCTCAGCAGCATTGCAGGACGAAGCGGAGACGTGCAGGCAGCGTTAGGCACACCCATTGGTCACACTGTATTTACATAGAGAAATGTCAAAGTATTACATAGGAATAAAAAACTTAAACGCGCATGCAGAACACATCCAGCGCCCCACAATCGCCAGTCCAAAGTGCTGCCCGTTAGCGGAACCGTACACGCATCTGTTGCTTCCCGTCCCACACGGAGATCCGCGGAGACCTCGGCTCGCCACCCCCTCCTTTACCCGGTTACATTCTCGCGCCTCGCTCGCATCAACCCCCCCATCGCCAACCCAACCCAAAGCCTGGACGGCGTGCGCCCGCCCGCAGCCGCTGCAGGCAACGCTCGCCCTGCAAAAAAGGGGCCTAGCAGATGACAGCCGCTTCGCTCGGCGATCAGCGCAGTCGTTTCCTCCAGTCAGCGGCGCAGCGCATGGCAGCCAGCGGCACCTCCCTCTACACCCAACTCCCCAGTGCCGCTGGCACGTGCGAGTACTCCGATCGGTGAAACTCCCCGGGGCGACTGTAAGGTCTCCCGAAACGAGGCGCCCAGCCAGCCGAGTGCCCCCATCCTCACCACACCTAGCAACGGCGCTGACAGGACGCAGGAAGAGAATGGCTGCCACAGCTCGATCGCCCCCCTCTAACGCCGCCTGCCATTGCGCCGCGAAGAGCTGCAGGGCTCCGAGTTGCGTTTGCACGGCTATTTACCGATGTGGTTGTCCTCGATGTGCTCGATGAGCTCGGCCAAGGTGGCGAAGTGAAGTCCGCAGCCCCCGAACCTGCAGGCGTTGGAGAAGAAGGAGGCAGCGGCGATGCCTGTCATGGTGTTACATTAAATATCATGCAGTACGGGGAATAGGAAAGAGACAGGCACCGGCAGCCAGGCAGCGGCGGCAGCAGCTGGAGCGCAGCGCAGCGGCTTGGGAGGAGGGACCGCAGCAGGAGGACGGAGGCGTGACGTCGCGCCTACCTGTTGCAGTCAGAGCCGGCCGCAAGCTAAACCAACTTGGCCGGCACCTCTCCACTTCAGAGATATACAAAGGCCTAAAATTAATTTCAGTTCAGATTAATAGAGTTCCAGGCCGCATTTCCACCTTTCACGTCAAACACAAAAATCGGGCATATTTCTTCAAGGTTAAGCTGCGGTACAACTGGGGGGCACAACAGCAGCTTGGGAGCCTCTGTTTTATGGGACACTCAGAGATTACACTCGTTCTCATTTAACTGTGCTCATCTACGCTAGAACATTAAGGGGTTTACATAATACTGATCTTTAATTTGCACTGCATTTAAGTAATTCAGCCTCACGTATTAAATACAAAACTGACATTCGTTGTGTCAAAATGGATGAGCAGTAATTTCTTAAATCTGAATAAGAATAAATAAGAAAAAAATGAATTATTAGTCAGTAGTAAAAATGAAAATAATTTAAATTAAAAGTTTAAATTAAAGAATTTAGGTGTAATCCTGCAGACCCCCGTGACCCTGTGTTCGGATTCAGCGGGTTGGAAAATGGATGGATGGATGGAGGTGTAATCCTAATACTCTGACCTGAACTTTAAATCACACCTCAATCAGATTACTAAAACCGCATTTTTTCATTTTGGAAACATTGCAAAAGTCAAACGTCTTCTAACACTGCAAGATGCTGAGAAATTATCCATCCATTCATTATCCAACCTGCTATATCCCAACTACAGGGTCTCAGGGTCTGCTGGAGACAATCCCAGCCAACACAGGGCGCAAGGCAGGAAACAAACCCTGGACAGGGTGCCAGCCCACCACAGGGCGCACACACACACTCACGCACTAGGGACAATTTAGAATCGCTAATGCACCTAACCTGCATGTCTTTGGACTGTGGGAGGATACCGGAGTACCCGGAGGAAACCCACGCAGACACGGGGAGAACATGCAAACTCCACGCAGGGAGGACCTGGGAAGCAAACCCGGGTCTCGTAACTGCAAGGCAGCAGCGTCACCCACTACACTACCGGGCCGCCCGCTGAGAAATTAATTCATGTTATTTTTAGTCGGTTAGATTTCTGTAATGCATTCCTAACTGGTCTACCTAAGGAAGACATCAATTGGTTGCAATTAGTCCAAAATGCAACAGCAAGAATCCTAGCCAGAAAAAGAAAATCTGAGCACATCTCACAGTTTGACCACCATTACATTGGTTACTGTGTCCTTTAGACCTGACTTTAAAATACTACTTATGGTATGTAAAGCTTTAAATAATTTTGCTCCTTCCTATATTTTTGAGTGCCTATCCCCCCCTACATTCAAGTCAGAATCTTTGATCTTCTGATAAGATTGTCTCATAATTTCAAAGCCATGCATAAAAGAATTTGTGTCATAGCCTTTTGCTGTTATACACAAAAACACAGTTTTTTAATTTGGCCTTTGCGTAACTACAGTAACCCTTAATAAATTAGATATGGATAGAATTATCATACTCTTCAATGTATCTGCAATCTTTAATAATCTTTACTTTTCTCTGTTTTCTTTTCCAGTTCTTCTGATCAAAGTCCTATGCAGCCACCTGTGATGTCTGAATGTTTGAATGAACGCAGATACCCCAACCTGCCACAAGACCCAATGCATCAAATCCTTTAAGGCAAAGCTATAAAAAAATAATCTGCTTAAGGGCATTGGTTAAGCAAATGCCTACTGGGGGCTGGTCAGCCTTTCGATCTGGAACCCCTAACCATTTTTTTTCCTCCTGTTTAACAGGAGTCTTTTTTATTTTTTATGTTCACCCTGGCCATCTGACCTTATCATCAGTCCATCATTTAGAGGGGAGGCAGGTTAGGACCTTGCGCTGATACAGCACATTGCCACACCCAATATATGACAGTCCACCTCAGGATCCCAAATTAGAACCCGAGTGCAGCTGTGCAATGGTGACACCTCAACGCCACTCTAGTTCAAATGGAGTGGCACAGTGAGAGTTTTTTTACGGCGGCTGGAGTGCCAATCCTTCCACCAACCCTTGAGTATTCCCTGCAAGTTGGAGGACCTGTTTTCAGGGCTGGATGCAGGTTAATGTCATATTGCAGGTAACCTCAAGGGCCCAATGGAGTGGAATCACTTCTGGCATTTATGGAATTCAAATGAGCAAACCTTCCGATTGCCGGTGGAGATCCGTAGCCTCACAGCCACCACTCCGCCCTGTCATCATTTAGAGACTTATAAAAAAATTCTGTATTTAAGGACTGTATTTCTCTTAATTATATATCTATCTTATGTAAAAGTAAGTGTGCATTATTTATTTTTTATATACTATTTATGCATTATTTTTCTTATCTAATTTTAATTTGTTTTTCTATGCATGTAACTATTTCTTTTACATCTAGAACTATTAGCTACAATATTTGTATGTGGTATAGAAATACTGTAAATATTGTGGATGTTGTTGTGTGGGTGAGTCCACGCATGTGCCCTGTAATTAACCAGACACAGTCCAGGGCTGCTTTTTGCCTTACTATCAGTGTTGCTGGCTATGGCTCTCTATGATCCTGAACAGGAAGACTGTTAAAAATAAATTGATACAAATTACTCCTACATAAAAATGTGTTGATACACTTCACTTAGATGAAAAGAAATGTCTGGCTCTGGCCACAATCTTCTTACACTTGGACCCTGAACAAAATCAGAAATGTTCCCTTTTACACTGTAAACTGATTTGCATCCATCACTATTAGGGCTAATGGCTTTTATTGCATACAGTGGTGCATTTACAGAATTACAATAATTGATTATTTAAGAGAGGAATAAAATTGGCCATGCCTAAAAAAAGACAACCTTGGCATGTCTGAGCTTGAGCTAGACTTAATGGGGGCCTTAAAGTGTAAGATCAAATCAACAAGAACTTTATGGCATTGTACCATACATTGCATTTATTAAAAATGTTGCATTGCTACAATACAGGCTGTGATGGACGGCCAGCAGCTTATCCCGGCCGACATGTCCAGGCCGCTAGATGGAGTCCTCCCTGCAGCATAGAGGTGCCCTGGATTCCCGCAGGGCATCATGGGAGATGGAGTTTGGATTCATAACCTTGCTGGGGACCGTGGGTGCCACCGTGTGACGCTGCAGGGAGACGCAGGGATTTTTATTTTCCCTATAGCCCAGAAGTACTCCTAAGTCATCGTGACAGAAGAACAGAAGTACTTCTGGGCTGAAGAAAAATATAAGTCTTCATCTGACCCGGAAGTGCTATTGAATCACATGGACTGAAGGACAGGCGCACTTCTGGGTCAAGGACTATATAAAGGACTATGGGAGACCCAGCAAGCTGAGCCGGAGTTGGGAGGGAGAGTGACGGAGCTGCTGGGAGAGGAGGATTGATTATTGTATTATTATTAATTATTAGTGGATTGTGGTGTGTGTGGTGCTTTTGTGCACTTTAGTTAAGAAATTAAAAGTCTTCTTAGTGCCTTTACAGGTGTGTCCTGAACGTCTGTCTGTTGGGTTTCAAGGGGCAACAGCGACCCCTAGCGTCCACTCATTGACAAGGCATAAGAAAAAGTAAGTACTGTACAGTGGAACCTCGGTTCACAAACGTCTCGGTACACGTACAAATCGGTTTACGACCAAAAAGTTCGCCAAACTTTTGCCTCGGTTCACGACCACACACACGGTATACGAACAAGCCAGTTTCCCTTTCGGTTTGTGCGTGCCGATGATTTCCGCACGTGTTGCATTGTTCTCAGTCAGACGTGCGTGCGTGCTTTCGCTGTGAACTCTTTGTGCTCTATTTCATTTCCTTTCCGGTTCGTATGTGCCGATTACTGTATTTAAGCACGTGCTCAGCCTCTCCCTGTTCATTGTTCTCAGTCAGACGTGTGCTTTACCTGTGAACTCTTTGTGCTCTACAGTATTTCGTGTGCTTTTGCAGTTAACCATGGCTTCTAAGCAAGTGAAGAGTGGTGAGAAGAAAGTTTGCAGAAAATTGAAATCGAAGTAAAGAAAGAAATTATTGAAAAGTATGAGCGTGGCGTTCGTGTTACTGATCTTGCCACCGAGTACAAGAAGTCAAAATCTACGATTTCGACTATTCTAAAGCAGAAAGAATCTATTAAAGCAGCTGATGTTGCAAAAGAAGTTGCAGCATTAACCAGGCAGAGGCCTCAATTGCTGGAACAGGTGGAAAAACTGTTGCTAGTGTGGCTGAACGAGAAGCAACTTGCAGGGGATAGCGTAAGCTAGGCGATGTTATGCGAGAAAGCCAGGAAGATTCATGGTGATTTGCTGCAAAACTATCCTTCTACGAGTGGCGAAAGTGAGGAATTTAAAGCCAGTAGAGGATGGTTTGAAAAGTTTCGCAAGAGAAGTGGCATTCATAGTGTGGTAAGGCATGGAGAGGCTGCTATTTCTGTCGCTGAAGCTGCGAAAGAATTCGTGAAAAATTTCACAAAATTAGTGGAGGACGAAGGCTACATCCCGCAATAAGTCTTCAACTGCGACAAGACCGGATTGTTCTCCACCCAGTTCCTCCTCACTTCATGCCAGAACTCGACTCATGCAAGGTTAGCTTTCTTGGTGGTTTATGGTTAGTTTTTGTAATACGGATTTTTCAAATGTTCATTTTTCGGTTCATAGCGTGAATTGTTGCAATGTTACTTTTCTCTTTTTTCAAATGTTCATTTTTTTCTCTGTGCTTAAAACTCATTAAAAAAAAGTTTACACAGCAATCAGGTTGTAAGGCTATTAGCGTGAACTCCTACAATGTTACTTTCTTGGTTGCTTATGGTTGGCTTTTAAATAAAGTTCGGATTTGTTCAAATGTTCCTTTTCTTCCCTGTGCTTAAAACTCAAAAAAAAAAATGTTTACAGCGATCGGGTCATAAGGCTACAGTATAGTGCGAACTCTTGCAATGTTAGTTTTCTCTGTTGTTCAAGGTTTTCTCAGTGTTATTCAATGTTTTTACATTTAGTTTACTATTACGATGTGCATTCTATGGTGTAATTAACTGTATTTGTGCTTAAAAATCTTAAAAAAATATATATTTACATACAGTTCGTATGGTCTGGAACAGATTAATTGTATTTACATACAGTCCTATGGGGGAAATTGCTTTGGTTCACAACCAAATCGTGAGTTTTGGAACGAATTATGGTCGTGAACCGAGGTTCCACTGTACTATAAAATGTGCTTTATTTTTTAAAATATGCAGACATATCAAGATTTGATCTTCATTCTGTATCTATAAATAACGATGATATGATATGATATTGCAAATATCATGCCACATTTTAGTCTGTTGTATAATTTAAATAAGCATAAAAGCAAATTTCACATGTAGAAAAATTAAATACACCACTACATTTATCACTACCTCAAATACCTACAAATTAGAATCAAGTGTGCCAGATAAGGTGCAAATGATTAGAACATTACTAGAGAAGATCTTGCTGAATCCTGCCTTTCTTAAACCTCAGATATTTAGTTTGGTTTGCTGTTCGTTGTTAAAGTGTGTGTTACCACCATGCTAAGACTGAAAAAACCTCTGACGCCTTCAGAAAGAAGAATTGTTCGTGCCTTTTGAGTCTAGAAAGGGATTTAAAATGATATCTAAACATTTGGAAGTCAACCATTCCACTGTCCAGAAGGTCATCTCAAGTGGAGAAGATTTCAGATAACTGCCAACTTGTCCAGGCCAGCCTCTCCAGCAATTTTGGCCTAAAAGCAGAAAGCAAGGTGTTGAAAGAAGTCTCTAAGAACCCCAGAATGTCATTACAGGACCTATACAGGTAGCTTTTGCCACTATTGACGTTAAAGTGCTTGAGTCTACTATTAGAATCAGCACCAATCTGGAATAGTGTGAGGCTTTTACAGTAGCTGGAGTGACAAGCCTGCCACCAACCTCCATATTTTCCCTGTAAATTGGAGGATCTGCTTGCAGGGCTGGATGCAGCTTAACGTCATACCCATAACAGAGCAATTGCAGGTTAAGGGCCTTGCTCAAGGGCCCAATGGAGTAGAGTCTCTTCTGACGACTAGATAGAGACAGAAAAAGAATATATACATGCATACATACATATATATGAGAGAAAAGAATATATTTATATTATTTATTTATATATACTGTATATATATATATATATATATATATATATATATATATATATATATATATATAGTGAGAAGCAGCCCGGACACAGACAGACGGACATCATATTTTCACCCAACACACGTTTATTTACACTATTTACAGTTCAAATATGCACAAACCCAGTGCCTCCAGCACCAATCCCCCAAAGTCCAGGCCTCTCTTCTCAGTGCCTGCTTCCTTCAGGCCGCCTCCACTCTTCTCCACTCAGACTTCGTGAACTCCTCGCCCGACTCGTCTTCGTTTGCAGGGAGGCGGCACCTTTTATATACGCCAGGATGGGCTCCAGGTGCTTCCCGACACTCCTCCGCAGACACTCCCCTGTGTTGCAGAAGTGCCAGCTGTGCTCCCGGAAGCCCTCTGGGTGTCCCCAGTCTTCTTCCCCCCAGCACTTCCGGGTGTGGCGGAACTGCTGAGGTCCAGGGTTCTCCAGGCACTGGGGTGACCCCTGGCGGTGACCACGGGCCCCAACAGGGTTGAGCCCTCCTCCTGTCCTCCTGGGCATCCCGGCTATATATTGTGATGAATGGCTGGCTTCATATTCTGGCCCTTACCCCCAGGCCACCAGGAGGAGCTCTCCCGACAGCATGGACGTGCCCCGAATTCCAGCAGGGCCTCATGGACTTTGTAGTTTCTACACACAGCCCTGCTGGATACCTTGGGGACCACTGGGAGTTGCTGTAGGGAGGCCCGTGGGCTCATATATGCCCTATAACCCGGAAGTGCGTCATAATCCAATGACAGGAAGAAACGACGTGCTCCCGGGTTGAAGATAAGGACTGTTTACCCTGACCTGGAAGGAATAAGGACTTGTGGGTAATGGGCAGGAACACCTCCGGGTCAGGGAGTATAAAAGGACTCTGGGAAAGCCCAGACACTGAGCTGAGCTGGGAGGTAGGGTGGCTAAGTGTCTGGGAGAGGAGAAGTGATTATTGTGCTTTATTGTTGTATTTATATGAGTAGTGTGGAGTGGAGGGTGCTTGGTGCACTGTACTATAAGAAAATAAAGAAGTCTTGGACTTTTACCTGGTGTTTGGAGTCGTACCTGAGGGTTCAAGAAGTGGATCGGAACCTCAACTGCTACAATATATATAAAGGAACACTTTTTATATAGCATCAAGTCAATGAAACTTCTGGGTGTTGATCTGGTCAGTTAAGTAGCAGAGGGAGTTGTTAATCAGTTTCAGCTGCTTTGGTGTTAATGCAATTAATATGGTATTAATTAGGGGTAACAATGAAACGACCCCCAAAACAGGAATGGTTTAACAGGTGGAGGCCACTGCCATGTTTCCCTCCCCATCTTTTCTGACTGTTTTTTCACTAGTTTTGCATTTGGCTATGGTCAGTGTCATTACTGGTAGCATGAGGCGATACCTGGACCCTACAGAGGTTGCACAGGTAGACCAACTTCTCTAGGATGGCACATCAATACGTGCCATTGCCAGAAGGTTTTCTGTGTCTCCCAGCACAGTCTCAAGGGCATGGAGGAGATTCCAGGAGACAGGCAGTTACTCTAGGAGAGCTGGACGGAGACGTAGAAGGTCCTTAACCCATCACCAGGACCAGTATCTGCTCCTTTGGGCAAGAAGGAACAGGATGAGCACTGCCAGAGCCCTACAAAATGACCTCCAGCAGGCCACTGGAGTGAATGTCTCTGACCAAACAATCAGAAACAGACTTCATGATGATGGCCAGAGGGCCTGACGTCCTCTAGTGGGCCCTATGCTCACTGCCCGGCACTGTGGAGCTCAACTGGCATTTGCCATAGAATACCAGAATTGGCAGGTCCACCACTGGCACCCTGTGCTTTTCACAAATGAGACCAGGTTTACCCTGAGTACACGTGACAGATGTGAAAGAGTCTGGAGAAGATGTGGAGAACGTTATGCTGCCTGTAACATTTTTCAGTATGACCGGTTTGGTGGTGGGTCAGTGATGGTCTGGGGAAGCCTATCCATGGAGGGACGCACAGACCTCTACAGGCTAGACAACGGCACCTTGAATGCCATTAGGTATCGGGATGAAATCCTTGGACCCGCTATGCTGGTGCAGTGGGTCCTGGGTTCCTCCTGGTGCACGACAATGCCCGGCCTCATGTGGCGAGGGTATGCAGACAGTTCCTGGAGGATAAAGGAATTGACACCATTGACTGGCCCCCACACTCGCCTGACCTAAATTCAATAGAACACCTCTGGGACATTATGTTTCGGTCCATCTGATGCCGCCAGGTTGCACCTCAGACTCTCCAGGAGGTCAGTGACGCCCTGGTCCAGATCTGGGAAGAGATCCCCATGCAGGACACCATGCCCCCCAACCACCCCCCCCCGAAGTTGTCAGGCTTGCATATAAGCATGTGGGGGCCATACAAACTACTGAGTACGATTTGGACTTGCTGCAATGAAATTTCGGCAAAATTTTTTTCTCCATTGAGATCTGACATGTTTTCAAAGTGTTCCTTTAATTCTGACGTTGCCAAATTCCAAATCTATCTTCAAATCGGTTCAGCACACACAAAGCTACCACGTTCTTCTGACGGCCCGCATCTGTCGTTTTTTTCCTTAATCACTTTTTAGTATGATTATTCGTCTAGTTCTTTTACAGTCACCCCGAATTCGGAATCATATAATGATGCAGACCCCACCTGTAAACACCCGTAAGCCTTGCCTCCTCCTCCTCGTTCCCCATTCCTCTCTTTTCCAGTTTTTCCTTTCGCTCCTTCTCTTTCTGCTTTACCAACCAACCGATCCAAGCCTAACTGTCTCAAGGAGCAGAAATCAATCTACTGATAATCCCATTTTAACCCAAACTCAGTTTCCTTGAAGTTAATGCAAATATAAATCTATCTATCTATCTATCTATCTATCTATCTATCTATCTATCTATCTATCTATCTATCTATCTATCTATCTATCTATCTATCTATCTATCTATCTATCTATCTTCTCTTTCTTTACATGATATGAATCATTAACCGCATCCTGTCATGTTTTTAAAATGTACAGTCAAAGCAAAGAAGAAATGTTTCATAAATGACTGTGTATCTCTTGGTCTGTTTTTGTAAGTAATCCAGGGATTTTATGTATAAGAAACAATTCCAACATTCAACTTTTTGGTACAGTGAATAATTAAAAGGCAAAAAATAATAAACAGCTGAAGCTATTGCTTTATATCTTGTATTTTAGGATCTGGAGGTGAACAGCTTTGAGCAGCTTTGTATAAATTATGCTAATGAGCAGCTTCAGCAGTTTGTCAACAAGGCACTAATTGCACAGGAGCAGGTAGGCTGCATTTTTCTGACTTTAAAGCACTGAAATGAAAATTTGTAGACTATTCCAGGTGCTGGCCTAATGTGAACAAAATAACGTAAGAAATATTACAAGAAATGGCTTATGCAAATAAAAAAATAAGTAAATTTTAAATAGCAGTTTAAGTCCAACAAAGATATAAAGTGAAAACAACTGTACCACAATTTGGATTAATTAATGAAACTATTATGAAATAAAATTACATCTGATCCAATGTCTTCTCACATAGAGTTTATCAGTAGGTAAATTTTGCTTTACTAAAAGTAATCAATACAGCATACTTATTACAACAGAAGTATGTGCAGTATTTAGTATTTTCTATTAGTTTTTCCTTTTTTAGCTTTGACATTTTTAAGGTTTGCAGTTTACAAGTTTTTCCTTCGGTTCCATACAAAAGCCTCTTATACTGTACATTCTAATTTTTTTCCCTCTATTGGAGAGTTCCTATTGGACCCAAATGATTGTGTTTATTGTACTGCTTGAAGCATTTCAGGGATAGCCCTGTACTTCATGAGATGTGCTGCTCCACTGTGCTATCCTTCAACCTTACTAAAAGTGCGTGAAGACAAACTGTGCAAAGGTTCTAGTTTCAAAAAGGCTGACATTTCTACTAGGATCACTGTTTGTTTGAAAGCTCTTCAGCTCTGTAGGTATATTTTCCACTGCAAACTCACTAAACACGTGGAGAGAACTGACATCAAGTATCTTCCACATCTTGACAGGAAGAATATTTGGTCGAACAGATTCAATGGTTTCCCTTTTGCCTCCTCAACTGCCAGTCCTGTGTGGAACTGATTTCTGGAAGACCACATGGAATTTTGAGAATCTTGGATGATCAGACCAGTCTGCCTCAAGTAGGTGCTAGTCTGCAAAATCAGTTAAAAGGAATATGCACCTTTAGCATGTGTGTGCTAGATTTTGTTTTCAAAATACAATAAATGCAGATAATAAATTCTATGATTTTTAGATACCCTATGATAAGAAATCTAGCAAAATGCATGCTGTTGCAGCCCATAACAAGCATATTTTTGTTTTGTTTATAAGATATTCTTGCCTATACATTTTTACATTACTTTTAAAGATAAAGGACACAAATACAGGGATGAATAGTAAGATACTGTATGAACACAGTTTTCCATTTTAAAATAAAAAAAAAAAATGCTGGCAATGGTTTGCATTAATTTGTGGATAAAGCTTAGTATTATGTCTGTCTGAAGATGAAACTTCACCAGTACTCTAGACCTTTTTTCTTTCATCCAGTGTGAACGTTAATAATTTGCTGTACCAAATACTGTTATTTCTTTTCATAGCAAAGATTCAAATAATCTTCTAAGGTGCTACAATTGTATCAGAGGGTGCGTGCTTCAAGTTAATATGTGAGACCATGGGCTAGATGACTGAAACTCAACCGAAAGTGGACCTTGTGACATTACCATAACGCTAAATATCCCAGTAAGTCCATCAAGGAGTGGCTGAAACGAGAAATGGTGGGTTCTGAAATGGTCAAGTCAAAACCCGAATCTAAATGCAATCAAGATACTGTGGGGGGATTTGAAACAAGCTGTGCATACAAGAATCCCCTTAGAGCTTACAGATTCTCCCAGTCGATGCCAGAGACCAGCAGAGAGTTAATGGGATTGTCTACCTGAAGAGGTAATACCAGCTGTTAGTGCCAAGGATGTACTTATATTTTCCACACATCAGAAAAGATACAGTACATCTGTTCATTTTGTCTTGCTGCAGTTCACCTAATTTTCATTGCTTTTCTCTTCTTTTTTCCATTCACATTACCTTTATCTAAAGATACTGTTTAAATGAGTATCAAATCATGATATATCCGCTTTCGTTTAACAGAAAAAACATTTCATAAAGTGTACTTACCTTTTCACTAACTTCACCAACTCTATGAGTGTGTGTTTATACATAGTGAGGTGCCATTTGCAACTGCAAATTTCCTAACTGAATCTCCTGCCTACTCTGACATTTGAAAACAGCTAATTCCTCTTCCATGAATATTAAACAAACAAGGTATAATACAAAAGATTAATAGGACTTTTGTTTTTTTAGTTTCCTCTTATCATAAATGTCTATTCAGTATTTTGACTTGAAGTGCCCAGTTCTTACAGGAAACAAGCTAAGGTAAAGGAAGCAGACGTACTGTATATGTGAATGCTGCCTGAATAAAATGAGACCGATCAGCTGTGGCAGATACAGAGGTGAATTGAATGTGGTTGAGATTAGATGTTACTGACTTTCAGACTCAACTAGTCTTTATCCAAGTGTGGCCTTGAGGCTAAAACATTCAGAGAGCAGCAGAACCTGGACTGACTGGAGCAGTTCTCCTAGAAATGGGCCTTGTCAGTTCATCTGGATTTGAATTTTATTATGGTTTTCTGAAGACTATTCAGTTTCAACAGATGCAAGGCCGAAAGTAAAGTGTTGAACACCTGCATAATGAAAACACTATGACAATGACAATATTGTCACTATTGTCCTTAGTAAGGTACTGCCATACAAACACGATCCAATCACTACAATGCAAAATGTGGACTTTACAAGGAAAAGTCATCTCTTCTGAAAGAATCATTTATACATTTTTTAGGATCTCAAAAGTACGAAAAAGTGACAGTTTTTTAATATAATATACACTGTATATGAAAAGTTTTCACCTCCTTGGAGATTTTCACATTTTATCGTTAAACAACATTGAATCACAGTGGATTTACTTTGGCTTTTTGACACTGATCAAGAGAGAAAGACTCTTTAATGTCAAAGTGAACACAAATCTCTGAAAAGTGATATAAATTAATTAAAACTATAAAGTACAAAATAAGTGACTGGATAAGTATTCACTCTGTTTAATATGACACACCGAAATCCTCACTGGTGCAGCCAACTGGTTTGAAAACTCACATCATTAGTTCAATGGACATCACTTAAGTGGCATTTCTGTTGATCATGGTATACTTGCACCTTAACTGGAAGGTCCAGCTTGTGGTGAGTCAGTATGGTGGCCTAAGTTTAACTTTCAATGACTTGAATGCTTTCTTCCATCCATCTCTTGATTTGTGTTTTCTGAGTTGCTTGGAGTCTTCCTGTACCTTCATTGTGTAGTTTAGGGAATCAAGAGACCCATGAAAATTCTGGAGGAATTAAAAGCTACAGTAGGTCAGAGTGGAGAGACTGGGTAGACAACAGTTGTTGCAAGGGTACTTCACCAGCCACACCTTTATGGAAGAATGGCAAAGAGAAAGCCACTCTTAAAAAAAAATAAAAAGCACACATACATGACAGCTCAGTAGGATGCACATTGGAGAGTATGAAGTCAGCTGGAAAAAGATTCTATGATCTGATAAGAGGAAGCCACTGTCAAAAAAACTCCCATGACAGCTTGGCTTGAGTTTGCCATAAGACATGTGGGAGACTCTGAAGTTTCCTGGAGGAAAAGCTGATTAAGTCTGCAAAAAATCTATGCCTTGGGAAATTATTTGTTTTGCAACAAGACAATGTCCTGGAGTGCCAGAGTTAGAGTCCAGCTTCCATTCCAATTGAGAATTTGTGGATGGACTTGAAAAATGCTGTTCATTCTGTAATACACTGTGACAGTTTAGGGGCATCGCTGACCCCTTGAACCCTCAGACCACTCGTCAGACACCAGGTAAACGTCCAGAATTATTATTTATTATAATAATAACATGCACAAGCACCACTAATCCACAATATTCTAATAAACAATCAATAATCCGCAACAGTTACTCAATCCTCCACTCCCAGCAGCTCAGTCACCCTTCCTCCCAATTCGGCTCACTGCTGGGATTTCCCACAGTCCTTTTAAAGTCTTTGACTCAGAAGTGCTTCTGATCTCCCCAGTCCATGTGATTCCTAGCACTTCCGGGTCAGATCAAAACTCTTCTTTTCTTCAGCCTGGAAGTATATCATTTCTTCCATTTCCATGATTGTGAATTACTTCCGGGCTATATGGAAAGTATAAGTCCCTGGACCTCCCTGCAGAGTCCTCCGGTGGCCCCCATGGTATCCAGCAAGGCTTGTGATGAAAGACTCCAAATTCCATGATGCCCTGCTGGAATTCGGGGCCCTTCCATGTTGCAGGGATGGCTCCATCTGGCGGCTTGGGGTTGTTGGCCGGGATATACTGCCGGCAATCCCTCACAACGTGTATAAGTTTAATATGTCACTGTACTCTATACAAGTATATTTTACGAATCTACATTTTTCTACTCACATGCACAGTTGACACAGAGCCAGACTTAGCACAGGGATTAACTGCTAGGCAAGCATTATAAGACAAGACAGATAGACAACTGGGAACTGGGCAGTCAGACTGAGGACCATTGAATACTATTTTTGTGTGTCAAAGTCAGCATGAAACTGTATCTTCTTTTGCCTTCTTTGTAATGGCATGATTCAAGTTAGTGGGGGCCTGCACATGAAGAAAGAGTATAAAGCCTTGGAACATTTCCACACACACAGAAACACACACACCTTTGAAGCCGACGGACGGATGGGAGATAATGTCATCCGATCCTGAAAATCCTTCCACTGCACTGCAAAAATGGCAGACTCTACACATCGGGCCCCCACTCCCAAACTGAGTTCTTGCCATTGGCTTCCTTCATCTGTGATGCAGTGTAAGCAGTCATTAAAGAAAGCTAAGTTAATTCTCCTATGTGATTTCTTACCACCATATCACTAAGGGAAGAGTATCACCTTTTTATATTATATTTATATAGATTCGGGTTATATAACATGCCACAATTACAAAAGAACTCATTCCCAGGGATCTAACGCCCCCTGCTGGATCCCCATGCCACCTGACAGAACTTGAGCAGTTTTGAAAAAAAGAATGTAGAAAAAGGCAGTGTCCAGACATGCAAAGATGACAGAGACGTGTGCACACAGACTCAAGGCTGACATGGTGGCCAAAAGTGCATCTACTAAATACTAGTTTGAAGGGGGTAAATACTTATGTGACCAATTATTTTCTATTGTATATTTATAATTAATTTAAACCGCTTTGCAGAGATCTGTTTTCACTTTGACATTAAAGGGCCTTGTCCTGTTGATTAGTGTCAAAAAAGTCAAACTATATCCAGCGTGATTCAATGCGGTTGAACAAAAAATGTTAAAACTTCCAAGTGGTGAATACTTTTTTAGGCACTTATGGAACAAAACCCTTTAATAAAGGGTTGGTTTCAATATAAAATGATCTAAGAAAATTATTCAAAGGTTTCTAGAGAAGATAAGCCACTGATACTACAGTACATGATTTAGAAACTGTTGACTCTCCTATAGAACTTGTCCACTCTGGTATTCTACAATCAACTGAAACTCCAGACAGGCACTATGCATTGAACTGAGTAAATGACTTCTAATGCCTCTGATGGTTTAGTTGTGTCATATTAGAAGGAGTGAATCCTAATGCAATCGATTATTTTGTTTATTATTTTTATAATTCATTTAGACCAGTTTGTAGAGATCTGTTTTCACTTTGACAATCAGTGTCAAAAACCCAAATTAAATCCACTGTGACTAAACGTTATATAACAATAAAATGGGAAAATGTTCAAGGGGGTGAATACATTTTAGAGTCACTATAACTAAGGTTAAAATTAAACATAGAAATAAATTATATTTTTACATAATGTGACAAGTGAAACAAGTTGATCCTACTGTACCCCCTTTCTGAGACAGAACCAGCCTGTAGTGGGCAGAACAGATTGAGGTGTTCACCAACAATAAAAAGCAGGGTGTGTGTTGTACAGAACTGCACAGCTCTTCTGATCTCTGAAAACTGAGATACACTTAATCCAAGGAGTTCTATTAATGCAGAATATTAAAAAAAATCATTAGGGAAGAAGAATGATAAAAATCACAATAGCGTATCACATAAAAGGCCTTGTTGCAAAACAAATACAGGGAGATTTGTAACTAAACAAAGAAGCAAAATCACAAATTAGCAGCACTATTGAGGAAAGCACACTACTTGAACAAGCTTTTCTCATTGTACTGTGTATGGAAAATAACATTTGAGTGATGAAAGTGATGTGGACAGTATAATTAGTGATCCCTCCAATAATACATAGAGGTGAGTTCCAACAAATGTCAGGGCATGATTCACACCCTGTATCAGGATTAAACTGTTAACTTTTAAAAAACACAACTACTTTACATCGCTCTACTTGGCAAGCCTTCGCAGCCTCCTGAGAAAGTTGTTGGCAATATTAGCCTTTAAAATATAATACATTTATATTATTTTGGCAGCCTTTTCTTCTATAAAGAAGGTATTGACTCAGAAATACACAGCCATATAAACTGTGTCTGCTGACCTTTTACTAGACTGAGGAAGACATTTTCTAAAGATTGCAATATACAACTCATTTCTACAAAAGAATAAATAGTGCTTACCATTCTGCTCTTCAAGGCCAAAATACAGACCATCAAGAGCAGGCTCCCTGAAGCACCTAAAAATATTACCAAGAATCTATGCAAAAGGTCCTGAGGATCAATTGTGAAGACAGACTTGTAAACACCAATCTCAGGAGAAAACCCATCATAGCATCACCGCTACCATAATTCATCACCACCTCAGCAAGATCTGGACTTGAATCCTAGCCCAGGCACCGTAAGCATGGAGTTTGTACTTTCTCCCTTTGTCATTGTGGGCTTTTCTAAACCTACTCCAGTTGTTCATCCACATCTCCAATTATTAGATTAACTGGCTAGTCTAAAATGGACACTATTAAAATGAAGATCTGAAATATTGACATGTCCACATAGGTTAAAAAACAGAAAAACATTTTATGTGGTGTTTTTCACATGACTATAGCTCTCTTTTTGTATTTTTCTTTGAGCATTATACCATGTAAAACTCCACCAGTTCTAAGCTGAGACACAGAATTTCCTGAGATTAGTCTTCATGTTACATTCCTAGTGTTTATTTTGTCCACCAGACCTTCTTCAGTTGAAAATAAATATGTCATGTCGTCTCATATGTGGAAAGCTAGGCAAAGAACGACAACTCCAGTGCAGCAGACATGGTGCATCCATTTATCTCAGTTGAAATGCACAGAATGAGCTGCAGGTATAGATGTGTAGACATTACCATTATGAAGTTGTCTTTTTAGGCTTCATTTAGAAGAGTCTAAAAATAGCCTCCATTCTTCTGGTTTGTAATCTCTGCCAAGTTTCTGCAACAATCCATTTTCTTGAAATATACAGCAAACCTTTCTTCTCTACTTCAGTACCAAGAAAATGCTGCAATTGGGTGTAATAGATTTTTATCTTTTGAACGAGACCTCACAAGCTCTGGAGCATCTTTGGGAAGATCTATATCTTTTACTAAATCAGTAAGTTCATCTTGCGTCAATGGTTGTCGCTCATTGCTTGAACATGCTGGATCAAATTCTCCATTGTCACCTGAAGAACATTCTCTCTATGAGAGTTTCTACAGATTCAGGATTGTCAGGTGGTGTAGGGATTGGAACATCAGGTTCAGTGGTGTAGCTTGTATATTGGGGGCCTGTGGAAGAAAATATATAATGTGAAGAAAAAGTATTATAAAGACTTCAAAAAAAAGTGTAATAAAATGTTGGTACTGTATATTTATTTGAATGTAGAGTTTCTTTGAAATAAGCTTTTGGGTGGTGACACTTTAAGTACATTATCTCAGAAACATGAACAGGCTACTTAAACCTAGCATACTGCGTAAAATTTACTATTTTATACACAAAATATTACATGTGTTTGATTTTTACAAAAGACACACGGTCCACCCATGTTCCCATGCAGGCAGCAATGAACAGCAACTGCCTGACTGTGAATGTGTATTCGTGGGCTGAGTCTAGGTTGCATTAAGTACTGTATGTATTATACATACTCATTTTGTTTATTTTAATAATAATAATTAATAATAATTTATTTTATTTATAGGCACCTTTCAAGGCACACAAGGACATTTTATAGAGCACATTAATATTACAGTACAATAAAACCAGAATAAATACAATAATAAAATTTAATTTAAATTTATCAGCTAAAATTATCAGACAGAATAAGCCAGCTTAAAAAGATGTGTTTCAAGATGAGATTTAAAGGAAGGAAGAGAGTCGATATTATTTTATTGCCGAAAACCTTATATAATTACAAATAAATGATTAATTCACTTCAGTTAAAACAAAAAATAGTACATACTCAACACAGAGCTGGCTGGTGAGAATACTCAAAACAGAATTTATCTGGCTTTGTATATACACTTTCAGTTACTAGAAGTAATATATGCATACAGACTTACCCATACAGTAGATCCACTTCATTCTGAGCTTTACTGCCTTTTGTCAATAATACACATGGATCCACCTTGTTCAGAACTTGAATTGCTGTCTTCCAGCAATACTATTAAGTTCCATAAATGCACTTTCCATAACATGTGTTATGTGTCACATGTTAAGTAACAAATGCAATAATATTCAAATAATATTGCAGGGTGGCCTCAGTGCCAAAGAAAATTCACTGCACTAGCTGTGCTTCCTATCTAAGGTGGATTGAAATCTTAGTTATCAATGTAGACCTCAGCGTCAACTGTTTCAGTGCATATGTCCCTGTTATATGCCATTCGGTATGGGA
Source organism: Erpetoichthys calabaricus (assembly GCF_900747795.2). Classification (NCBI taxonomy): domain Eukaryota; kingdom Metazoa; phylum Chordata; class Cladistia; order Polypteriformes; family Polypteridae; genus Erpetoichthys; species Erpetoichthys calabaricus. The sequence goes on along the minus strand of NC_041406.2, from coordinate 50,164,393 downwards.
TTTGTAAAAGCAGTGTTAATGTTTGTGATAACCCATCTAATGGAATGAGAAAACGTGATGCGCAATCTTTTGGAATGACAGAGACAAAGCAACTGGATGGACATACAGACAGACACACAGGCAGATACACAGACAGTTACTCTTTTATTAAGGTGGATTGCACATGCATGTGTTTGACTTGTCAACCATATTTTTGCATTATATCAACTACATATCATTTTAAGGCCAAGTTTGCAATCAGCAGTATGAAAGTGTATGGATTCAAGGCATAAGCCCAATAAAAGCTGCTGTTAGAGCTTGTAACTGTATGCTGTACGTTTTCAAAATGCCGGTAGCAATCCTGATCATATATGCTTGCTGCATGGATTGGTAAATGTGAAACTGTGAGAATTGTTGGAAAATAAGGAAAGCTTAGGTAACCCCAAGGCTCGGGGGTCATGGTATTTCCCACAGGGTTGCTATGCTGCTGATCAGGTCCATGTGGCACAGGTCCTATTGCTAATGAAAGTTAGGATAAATAATTTCTTTCTGACTGTTTTGCTATATGCTAGAATTTTGCAGGAAGAGAAATAAAAATGTCACTATGATTTTAGGTTTCCCTCAATATCATCGGAATACTTAAACCAAATGCTTTCTTCTTTTTTACTAGCTTGTCTATTGTCTTAGTTCCTCAAAATATCGAGCAAGACACCATTGTTTGTCCTGGTTACCACATTTTATTCCCAAGTAAGCATAATAAGATTTTTTTCACAAAAGCTGCTATGCTCTGTCTCTTTTTTATTCTTACTACAAACTTTACACAAACAGCAAAACACTTCAGGACAGTTCACACAACTTCTAGAGGCCATAGTATAAATTAACAGTACTAAAAAAAAGAAACTTATCACTGATCATTTACAAGGGCACTCATGAACTAACTGAGTCACGCTGATGGATTTTGGTGACACTCCAGTGAAGTGGGAAGGACGGGACAGGCCAGACATGTTGCCACCTGCTGCTGGTACTCATCACCGGGTTCAATTTTAGCTATATTCTGACCTTATTATCAAATAAAATAACTGTTTTGCTTAAAATGTTAGACTTAAATATTATAACATATTATATTAAAACAACTTATCATTAAAATAGAATAGTGATATTCAATTAATTATGGTGAGAAAAACAATAAAACTATACTTAATTGCTAAAAATGCATTTTATGAAAAAATTTTACATGATGTAAAAAATGGCTTTCATTTTTGAATTCAGAGCTAAAAATATATAATAATCACAAAAAATAATCAAAGCAATTTTTTCAGTGTATATATGTGTTATGTGAGAAAACCATTTCCCACATATTCTTGACATTCCTGTAAGCCCAGGTTATCAATATAAAGTACAATACAATAATTACACTACACCCCTGTGAACAGTTCAGCATGGACCTCTCGACAGACATTATATAATTTATGTTGCCAGGAAGAAACTTCCTTCATATGTTCAGAAAACTCTCCTCATAAGCTAACTTTCTTTATGAAGTGGCATACTCATTGCTGATAACTCTTCCTTTATCCCTCTCTTTGTTTTCACATGAGAAATACTTGTTTTAACCTTTTACATTTATTTTCCAAATTAGTTTTTCCATTGAACATTTATTGAGCTGGAGCCCTTCAGCAGTGGGTACTCAGCAGGAGGCATAATTGGACAAAGCATCTTTTTACTATTCCTCATTATCATCACAGAATAAATTATTTTTATTAGTTTCTGTTGTTTCAGAAATTATTTTGGGCAGAGAGTAGAAGACCTCATTAACCTGATACACTCATAGTCACTTTATTATTTAACTCACCTAGAAGTGTCTAATGCCAAAATAAACAAAACTTTATTTGAAAAACCTTGGCTGATTATTTGTTTGTCTTTTCCTTCTCTTCTTCTTTCAGGCTCATAGCATGGGATTCAAAGGAGCTGTGCAGTGACAGGAGACAAGCGTAAGGATCACTCATTGACTAATAATAATAATGTTTATTATTCAGAAATTTATCATGGGATTATTCATATTTGATATTCCAGTTTTAGTAATTTAGTAAAACTAACTTAATTGGCTCCAGCATACCCCCGTGACCCTGTAGTTAGGATATAGCGGGTTGGATAAAGGATGGATGGATGGATGGATGGATGGATGGATGGATGGATGGATGGCTAACTTAGTTTCCAATGGCCTTTTGGAAATTCATTCATTTATTTACTTTATATATTTGTGATTTTTTATATTTACAATTAATTTAGACCATGTCACTTTGACATTGAAGATTCTTTTTTTGTTGATCAGTGTCTTGAGCATGGGAAAGGTGCTATATAAATAAAATGTATTATTATTATTATTATTATTATTAAAAATCTGAATTAAACCCATTGTGATTCAATGTGAAGACTTCCAAAGGGTGAATCCTTTCTAGACACTGCACTTACAAATATTTATTGTATATAATTCCATCTACATATTAAAATACTGTAGAACTAAAAAGAATGAAAGATATTATCGGTTCCATCTGTTTACATCAAACAGCTACTCCTAAACATTTATCAAACAATGCTTACACAGGAGATGTCCCAAACCTCAGCAAACAATTGACACGTAACCAATCTCCCATTCTACCTGGTACAGTCTTCCTTGTCACTATGGTGTATCAGAAACCACAGCGCACATCCTCTCCAGGTCAGGCATAAAAGTAGCACACAAAACACTCTACAGACAGTTCTTTTTAATGCCAAGGGCAAGAAATCTGCGGCAGGGAGACAAAACTCACTATAAAGTATACCATGCAGCTTATGCCCAGCTGTATACATGGAAAAAGCATCTAAAACACTTGCAACACATATACAAGAACATAGCAATCCTGTCAGAAGGAAGGAAACACGGTCTATGATATATACACATATCAGTTCAACTGGACACAAGTTTAACTGGGACACAATGCAAGTAAAATCCAGGGCAAATACTAAGAGTGCCAGAGAGCTGGCTGATTTGTGGCTATCAAATGAAAATTCCATTAACAGACACTTGGACATGAATCCATCATATGCAGCCTTAAAAAGAACATTCAAATAATAAAAAAGACTTTAAGACCAACACCCTCCAGACCCCACCTTACTAATCCACCCTCTTCCACCCACCTACCTCACTTTCCTCATTTCCATCCATCCATCCATTTTCCAACCCGCTGAATCCGAACACAGGGTCACGGGGGTCCGCTGGAGCCAATCCCAGCCAACACAGGGCACAAGGCAGGAAGCAATCCCGGGCAGGGTGCCAACCCACCGGCAGGACTCACACAAACACACCCACACACCAAGCACACACTAGGGCCAATTTAGAATCACCAATCCACCTAACCTGCATGTCTTTGGACTGTGGGAGGAAACCAGAGCACCCGGAGGAAACCCACGCAGACACTGGGAGAACATGCAAACTCCATGCAGGGAGGACCTGGGAAGCGAACCCAGGTCCCCAGGTCTCCCAACTGCGAGGCAGCAGCGCTACCCACTGCGCCACCATGCTGCCCCTCCTCATTTCCAGTATGTCTAATTATTTTCTTCTGATGATGACACCTGATAGGTGGTGAAAGCTCAGGAATAAAAAACTATTTTAAGATATGTGATTCATTTTCTTCCTTTGTGGATTTCTAGCTATAAATATGCAAACCGTACCATAAGGTGAAAAAAGTACAGCTAGGCAGAGAAAGGGTTGGTGTACTAGCCACTTCACTCCATTTCATGTTCATGAGTGCAAAAATGGTATATAGCCAATTAAAGAAAATAATCATTAAGGTTTTGTTCTGTCCTCCTCAAGCAGTGGTCATTTAAAAAACAACCACTTCCAGTAGCTCCAAGACTTTTATATCTCCAACCCGAAAAGGATGGGCCATTGTGGCAGTAACTGGGTCACTCATTCTCCAGTCAGTGAGCCTCTGAACTGTAGAATGAAAAACAGGTGAGTTAGTGACAGTGACAGTGGCTCCTCTCTTCTCAGGGTGGTATTGCTAACCTCATCAGAGTCCTGAGGATGACCCTTAAGTGCACATGTTTGTCAGTGTGTGTATATATGTATCACTTGCTATTATTATTGCACAAATTATTTGTTATTATTTCACATACTAAAAGCACATTTTCTTTGGTTTAGTGGACTCAGAAGAACCAGAGGGCAATATGGTGGTCTTGACATGACACAGTTTCCTGTAAAGTAGGTAAGTGAAAAGACTAGCTGCCTCTAAAATGTGCAGCACTGTAGTGAGTTCATAATTCTCATTCTCATTTATCTCCTGTGACATTTGTAGAAACGTGGCTACATGAAGGAATATCAAATTCTGTTAAACAAACTAATGGCTTATCTACCGTTCATTCAGAAAGGGCTCCTGCACCTGGAAAAAACAGAGACAGGGGTGTATTTGTATGTCAGTCAACATAATGCATTGTTAAAGCATAGTAATTACAACAAGCACCTGTTCACAAGGTTTGGACTTTTCAATAGCAAAATACTGGCATACTGGCCTTCCTAGCAGCTCAGAGAATTGCCTGTAATGTCAATTGTCATTGTCTAATTCTTAACATACCGTTTTAATATTAATGACCTATTCAAACTGCTGTCTGGGGCTATTGACAAACAAGAATCTGCACATCGAAACGGTGATAGTACCATTGTGAATGATTTCAATCAAACAAATCCTACAACACTTCTCCCAAAGTTGCAATATAATGTGTTCTGCTCAACAGGACAGGTGAACACTTTGGGTAAGTTTTATACAAACATCCGGGATTCTCAGAAGGGTAAAACCCACACTCACTTTGGAGAGCCAGGCCAATTCTCTTTATTACTGTTTCTTGAATACAAACAACTGCTGGAAGGTGGAGCCGAAGCAATGCACTGCCTGGGATATTTGCAAAAAGGCATACAATGAGTAGACATAAACTAACGTAAAACAAATATGCATCAGTCACATATAAGTTTTATGAAACTGACACGGATATACAGTAAAATAAAACAATATCACAGAGAAAAGTATTGTAATTATCAATAACTGGCTACATTAGGAAATAACTGTTGATCTGTTAATCATAATATACACAATTTCCACAAAACCAGATTCTTTGGACTCACATCGGTTTACCTGTTGCAGAGAAAGAACCAGTGAGGATACAATTTCCACAGCTTTCCACATAACATTAAAATTCCATGAAAATGGAACACTTATGTGAAAATGAAATTTATTGGTTTTAACTTGGCATTCAACACAATCATTCCCCTAAATTTAGTTCAGGAACCTTACAAGAAATACAACCATGTGTAAGAAGATCCAGAATTTCCTGACTGCTGCACCAATAGCTGTGTTCACTTGCAGTCATTCCATCCATCCATCAATCCATCCATCCTCTTCCGCTTATCCGAGGTCGGGTCACGGGGGCAGCAGCTTGAGCAGAGATACCCAGACTTCCCTCTCCCCGGCCACTTCTTCTAGCTCTTCCGGGAGAATCCCGAGGCGTTTCCAGGCCAGCCGGGAGACATAGTCCCTCCAGCGTGTCCTGGGTCTTCCCCGGGGCCTCCTCCCGGTTGGACGTGCCCGGAACACCTCACCAGGGAGGCGTCCAGGAGGCATCCTGATCAGATTGCAATCAGATTGATAATAAATATGTTGGAAATTTCATGTGAACCAAATGCAATTTAGCATGGCAACTGCACTATTGCATATGGCAGGGTCCAGTAATGAAGGTTTAACATGGTCTATAAATTGGGCAACATTCCTATCAATACAGGATATTTCTGATGAGCAATGGTGGAACAAAGCAGGTACAAGCACCTGTATGCTCCTTCTTCATCTAAGCTACATTGTGTGCATTGTACTTTTCGCTGAGCACTGATTGGTTGTCAGCTCTTGCAAACAGAGAGAATCCTTTCTATAATTTAGGATGAAATACAAAGTTTGATTTTGTCACAGCGAGTTGCAAACTAGTAGGACTTAGTCACTGTGTATGTCAGACTATCATGAGAGTTCATCCTGACTGTCTTTGGCTTGCTAAGGTTATGTAAATGAAGTTTGCAGCCAAAAATTGCTATAAAAATCGTGTAATATGGCATGGCCTTAAAGTACTAAAGGTAACAATTACTCAACTGTGGGAAACAACACATTTAAAACTGGAACCTCTTTACATCTGTTGCCAAGCAAGAATGAAAAGATTAAATGTTCTATTTTGTGTATTTACAGACTGTCTGGAAAAGGGGGGGGTGTCAATTTATATAGTCAAAGTACAATTTGGATACAGAAAGAAGAAATTTAAAGGCTCACAACAAAGCAGTGTATTAACTCAGTTACAGTGGACATGTTAGAACATGAGGATGTTGGACTCAGGATCTAATGAGGCATGAGGAAGTTAGTCAACACCTGTTCTCCACTGAAATAAATGACATTGAAATGTTGTGGCTTTTCTACCAAAAGAATTCACTTGACATTGCTTTAAAATGTTACTGAAGTTGAAGAAACAAATCGCAAGGGGAGCTACTACATAAGTGTGATTCTGAAAGAGACATGGGCTAGAACAAATAACATACTGTACGCTTTTAAGTGGAATCTGGTTTATGTCTTCAACAGGCCAAATCTCAACGCTTGTGTGGTCAGCCTGGCCTCATAATGAATGCACGTATGATTTACCTGGGAGATGTAAGAGAAAAACAGAAACATCCAGGCACCTGGCATCAGTGTTTTCTGCAAAGGATGTGCTCATACCTGCGGTGGGTTGGCACCCTGCCCAGGATTGGTTCCTGCCTTGTGCCCTGTGTTGGCTGGGATTGGCTCCAGCAGACCCCTGTGACCCTGTGTTCGGATTCAGCGGGTTGGAAAATGGATGGATGGATGTGCTCTTACTGAGCCTTAACTCGATTATACATGAAACGTCAATAGATTACACAAAAGCACTCTCAGGCTTAGTGGCCAGTTTGGAAAGTAGTGTGTTTATAAGAACACAATTTGCAAGTATTATATCATTGGGAATGATTAAAATCCATTTGGGAAATCTTAGAAATAAGAAAATGTAAATGACATTTCTATTTATTGGCTTTGGAAAAAGTCCATAAGCTGCTATGGCAATATGATAATTAGTGATTTTGTATTCTTAGTTTTTCATAATTCAAGTAAACACTAAAATGACTAAAGGCTTCCACTAGAAGCAATACAGGATTAGGCTGTGACTGGGGACAGCGGCCCCCCTATATGTGACATGAATCCTAAAATCTGTTATCCAATAGTCTCTGATGTATTTGGAGTGCAAATAAGCACTAGCCTCAAATTCAGGGGAGCCTTATTCTTATATTTTGGCTGAGGCTTTACCGTGAGATCTTAGAGTCTTACATGTATTTTCATTTCTCCTTAAATTTGCTCTTTATTTTCCTGTGATAAAACTGATAAGTCTTGGTAGAAATGTATGGCATCTTGGTGAGAGTAGGTTAGGACAGAGAGTATGTGCTTTAGACAGAGATAACACTACATGGCAGCCATTGGTCACTTGAGATGATCCCTAGTGCGTGGATACCGTTTAAACCACCCTCCTACTTAAACAGCATACACATCTGAAATGGCAAACAGTGCCAAGAAAGATCTAATAGACTGGCCACATGAAAAGAAGGACATGAAGTATGACTGGCAACTGCCTCACCTGCTGTTTAGAAGCAAATCCCCTTGTAAGTTTATACAGTAGTAGCTGTGTAAGCCCGTGCTGTGAAAAGCCGGGGTCCTAGAAACTATTGAAATCGTCAGAAAAAACATTGAAATGTAGAGATGTCAGGTAACTATTGTGGGCATCTCTCTCCTAGGAGGATTTCTTTTGACGATGTGCTTGCATCGCTTGTGCATTAGCAGCAGGAGGAAAAGTAAAAGTGATACAGTTTTGGTGATGTTAGTGGCTAAGCGACTTTGTCTTTCTTCTGAGGTTTCGATTTGCTGACATGCTGGCCTTGCTTGTGTTATTAGTGGCTAAGTGAGTTTTCTGTTTCCTCGGAGGCGAAGCCCTTACCCCGACTCCATCTCTTACTTCTGCGCCATGCAGACACACACACTTCCACACGCAGACGTTTATATATAAGATAACGTATTCAGGTACTTGTTATTTTGTGTATTGTGCTTCTCCTTCTTGTACCTATCAAATGTGTTACAAAGAGGTGCTTGATTTCACAAATAACTTCCTAATAGTAAATTGGTGGCCTAGTAGATAACACATTGTGCTTTGTATCACAATGTTGTTTTTTCAATCTTTGTCTCAGGCTCAGGTGTAATTGCTTAAAAAGTATGCAAACAATCAGATGACAGTTCTGTATTTTAAAGCATCTTGAGATGGTCCTCAATATGGAAAGAAAGGCACTACAGAAAACAACGCTCTTTTTTATTAACATTCTCTTTCTTATAATTTAACTTTAGGTAGTTTGTAATTCTGCTGTGTGCACATAGACCGTACTGTATTCACGGCAAACATTTATCAGCAAATTCAACAAGTATCGAATACATCCTGATAATTTGTTATCATGCTGCCCAACCTTAATAAAAATAAACACGTTAGTGGGAGGTGAGTCCATGTGCTGTCAAATCAGGCAGAAATGTACTTGAAATATCTAAAGTGGATACAGACAGGGCAGGCATCTTAATTCAGCCCTATTCCCATTCCTTGCTGGACTGTGGGTATGAAAAATACACCAAGGGGGCAGAAAGATATGTTAATTAAAAGGCTTTTGCGGTGGTTGGATGTTTTGTTATTTTTCAGCAGACCACAGATGCCTCTGGAGAATAAACTGAAATGTTGCATTACTTAGAAGTACTATTAAATTACCAACGTTTTACAGTATCAGTAAATTTTGTTTGTCATGCATCTGGGTGTTATGCATAAAATAACTTTTGCTATCATTATTTTATAACTTGCATCACAGGCGGCCTAAGTGTAAATGTTTCTTGACCACAGGAAGCCTGGTGACAAGCAGTGTCATTTTGGTTAGCCAAACATTATATTTAACATCCAGTAGTGAAATGTGTGGGCTATATAAAACATTAATTTAATTAATTCAGTATATTTATTCAAGACATATTTTAACACCGTATTTTTGTGCAATTTTTTGAAAATAACTTTAATATTACAAAAATACATTTTGTTACAAAAATTGCTCCATTTTAAATGACTGTCATTTAATGTACAAGTTCGGTTTAGATCAATGTGAACAATTGCAAACATCACTTTATATGATACGTCAGGAATGGATTGGACATTGGTGCAAGGAGTAGGGTACCAACTCTACAATCCTCTATTAACAGGCAAACAAAAACCAGGTTTTAAATAGAAACAACACAGCTACAATCACCTTCTCTCAAAATGTCTGTGAAGAAAATGGAACAGTCCTTCTCCTTCAGAGGGATCCTTTGGAATAAACGTGTGCTTTCTGCCAGTGGGTCGAATTTGTAGTGAACGTACCGGAAGGAGCAGTGCTTCAGAAACCCGGCAGAAACACGTTCACGTTCAAGCATTTGCTGTTTGGAGGTGCAGGGAAAAGGAAAGCAGCGGTTAGTGACAACTCCCTCGCATCTCTGGAATGGATTATATCAACAGAGCCTTGAAGGTATTCCCTAAACTCATGTGTCTTTAAATTGAACATTAACAAAAAAAGCAGAAGCAAAAGTACACCAGTTTTCTTACTTCTTCGAATCACAAAAAAATTTTAAAAAAATTAATCTTGTATTATAATGGGAGAATGGGAAATTTAAATTTAAGGGACACATAGTATGCACTCTCATTTAAGATGTGGCGCAGCAACCCTGAAACTTCCAAAGTAGTGGATGATTTCTGTAGGACAGTCAATGGTCTCTTTGTCCATTACCCCAGTATCAATGGTTTTCAATTCTCTAGAAACATTGGAATAATTTTTTGGATACCAATCAACAAAAAAAGAATCTTATATGTCAAAGTGAAAACAGATCACTGCAAAGTAGTCTAAATTAAATTGAGTTCATAAATATTAACCCCCTTAAAATCAGTATTTAGTGGATACGCCTTTGGCAACCATGACAGCCATCAGTCTGTCTGCATAGGCATCTCTTCTCTCTGTCTCTATTAGCTTTGCACAACTGGACATTGCTATTTCTCTCCATTCTCATTTGCAAAACTGCTCAGGCACTGTCAGGTTTCATGGCGATTGTGAGTGAACAGCATTTTTCATGCCCAGACATAGATTCTCAATTGGATTGAGATCTGGACTCTGACTCAGCCACTCCAGGACATTAACATTATTGTTATTAAGCCATTCTCATGTAGCTTTGTCTTTATTCTTGGAGTAGTTGACTTGCTGAAAAACAAATCTATCAAGACAGAGGTTTCTTAAAGACAGCATCAGGTTTTCTTCCAGGATTTCCAAGTATTTTGCAGCATTCCTTTTACCTTCTACCTCACAATCCTTCTAGGGCCTGCTGCAGAGAAGTATCCCCATAACATGATGCTGCCATCACCATTCTTTACCGTGGGAATGTTGTATTTTTAATAATGTGCCGTGTTTGGCTTACACCTAACGTGGTGTTAAGTTTGATGGCCAAAAAGCTTGATTTTGGTCTTGTCAGAAACCTTCCTATGAACTTTATAGTCTCTCATGTACCTTCTGCTGAGATGTCATGTGCATTTTTTTAAGACTTTCCCTTTGCCCTTCCTTCATAACGCTGTGACTGGTGAAGTACCTTGGCAATAGTTGTTGTATGCAAAGTTTCTCCAATCTCTGCCACTGTAACTCGCAACTCCTTCAGACATTTCTTCGTCTCACAGGAACACTCATTTTTTTTGGATGGCCTGCTTTAGTCAGATTTACAGTTTTGCCAAACTCTTCCTAATGATTGATTTAACTGGACTCCAAGGGAAATTCAGTGACTTGGATACTTTATGGCATACATCCCCTGACTTGTGCTTTTCAGTCACAGAGTTGTTTGGAGTTTTCTTTTGTCTCCATTATGTAGGTTATGCCAAAATACTGACACACCACAAGATGGACCTTCCACATACAGAAGCATTTATACAACTATCACTTGAAACTCCATGACACAGACAGGGGATCTCCACTGAACTAATTATGTGACTTCTAAAACAAGTTGGTTATTTATTTTGTGTCTTATATCTGTAATTAATTTAGATAATTTTCCAGTGATCTGTTTTCACTTTGACATTAACTATTAAATCCTCTGAAGTTGTTGGATAACAATAAAATATGAAAACGACCAAGATGGTGAATACCTTTATAGGCACTGTAGGATATTAACATAATACATTCATATATGAGATGTTCTAAACTTAAGATGCAATAATATAAAATTAAAGCAAGATGAGCTGGAAATATATTTGGTATGAAAAAACAACATTTTTATTGACAATTGATATTTTAAGTAATAAACAAACTCAAAATTAGTGATCACTATTTTCTAAATTAATTATTGGAGAGATACCCACTGCTGCCTAGATATATTAATAAACTACAAATGTGTCCTACTTATAAGGTGGTATTTCTTTGGATATGCCCATCTGAACTTATCAAACACTCTGAAAGACTTATGTTTGGCAACATTTGGATGACTTTGTTCTTGTTTTGGATATGCTTATTTTTTCAAACATCACACTGCTCTGCTCATAATCTTTTGGAACACATTCACAACATTTGAAATCAATTCCTTCACTAGTTTCTGAGTTAGCAGTGCCACAGACACACAGACAGTCTCTTCTATTTATAAGCTATACAGAATGCACATTCGAGCTGTCCTTTGGTCTGTTTTTTAATCCCGCTTCCCAGATATTCTGATTGCTCCCGTCTACTGCACCGTAGTTTGCAATCTGTTAGCAGAATCTTAATGTAGTGATGCACTTTTGACATGAACACACCTGTCTGTTCAGTTAAAGTGCTCATTTGGCGTCAGATGCCAAGTTTGATTTTTGTTTACAATGGGTTGGTATTTAAACTGCGTCCCAAGCAGTAAGACCATGTTGACGATGGATGTACATGTATAAAAGACATATCACATTGTCTCTTAAATGGTAATGTCTACATTTTACAGCTGGTGAAAATGAAATGATTTATTTTCCATTGATTTCTCATGCCCCATTAGCCTCCATTGTAAAGCACCAGTGCGGGCAAGATATTTTTTTTAATTTATACAAAACACTTAACTTTAGAACACAATTTTGCATAGTAAATGCATGTACACGAATGACATAGTAAGTACAATATTATCCTTCGAAAGCAGGCCATTGAAGTCCACACTCCGCCCCAGCCAAACAAGAGAGCTATATGACTGGAGAGCCCTGTCTAAAATTGTTCTTTGTATAGGATAAAACATAAAGTGAAAGGAAAAGATTGAGCACAGGCCTGCCATGTTTACTTTAGAATTAAATTAATGAGTTCTTGTCAAGTTCTGAAAAAATTCTTAACAGATCCTTATACACAGAAAATGATTTTTTTTCTAATTTGAAGTAATACAGACCATTGCTTTTCCACCGAGATAGAGGTACATTTGGGATTCTTTAGTTTTAGAAAAATAAGTCTTTGTCAAGCCAAATTGTATAAGATAACACAATTGATTTTTTTCAGAACATAGTTTCATTCCAGTTAGTATTCCAAACATTTTTCTAAAGGCATTAAGAGTAGGGCTTGAAGTGGGTCATTATGCACCAGTACAGCATAACCAGTAATCCATTTTTCATTACAGCATAATGGCAGTAAACAGTTGCATTACTTGTATCTTTACTTATTTGGCTGATGCCTTTACCCGAGGTGACTTACAACATTTATGATACAACTGGTTACATTTCTTTTGGTTTTCCAATTGGAGTACAGGCAGGTCAAGTGACTTGTTCATAGTCACTCAGTGTCAGTAGTGGGATTTGAACCCTCAACCTCAGGGGTAGCAGTTCAAAGCCTTAACCACTACACCACACTGCTTACCTGTATCAGCCACTCTGACCTGCAAAGGGAACCCACTATCGTATCAACTATATTAATAAGATCCAGTTTGAACCTCTAAGGGGAACCCCCAACCCCCCAATCCCACTCGATTAAGACATTTTCAAGGCATTGGGAGAAGGACCGAGATGCTGACAAAAACAGAGAGTTCTGGTACACATGTGTATCCACTTCAGACACTGATTAAAAGAGATTTTAAATCCAAGGCTATTTCAGAGATACACAAATGTTTTTGCTCCAACTGGTTTAAGTGTAGAACATTCTGAAAACATGCAACTTAGTGGTTCAGGTTATTCAAGATATTGGTCAAAAGTTAGATCTTGCCCTGGTTAGACATGTTTATATACAGAATACTGTACAGCATGTGTAATCAAATAGCATTTTTTCAAGTGAAATAGGGTGCACTTAGCACATATTGTATTTTATGTATTCTATTTCTCCCCTGAATTTTTAAATAAGAAATTCTTACCCCTTTGCACTCTAAGACCATTAAGGGGTAAATTCCAGAAAATGTTTTGATAAACCTCAGGGATACATGTAGGTGAAAGATAAGGGAAGTTGGGCAGGCTGCTTTTAAGGTAGTCGCTAATTTGAATAAGGAAAAAAATGGGTCAATTGAAGGAGGGTTAAATTTGGAACATAATAGAACAAAAGATCCAAATACCTTATCAGCCTAGAGATCTCAAAATGCCACTGGTCTTTTCAAAAGCCACAGAAAGCATGAAAATCTTAATTGTATATCAAATGTGGACAAAAATATCAATTACTGTAGCCCTCAGAGGTGAGGAGTTAAACTGGAGTGGATTTACGTGATTAACTGAGATTCTGTCCACTTGGGAATTGAAAGGCTCAGCAGAGACTTTTTACAAAGCCACACTGGATAACGAGAACTGTGAAAGTGACATAACCTGCCAAGAGGTCTATCCCACCATGAGCCCACGCACTTGTCCATCTATCAATCAGTCAGTTAGTCCATCACCTTATATTTTATGCTGCATTGTCACAAACTGATGTTGCAGAATATTGGTTTGAATATCTAAAGGAGGCAAATAATATTTGTAATATTGGGAGGACAACTGCTTACTTAGATGCATTTCAAGATGCAATGTTTTTCTATATATTACTATTTTAATAACCTATTATTAGAAAGGCTGACTTCAGAAAAAGAGTAGACAAAGGCCAGGTGATTTATAAAAATGAATGACAGCTATGCATGTATTTGGCCTGAACCCACACTAAGATTAGAGACAAGCTGTGCAACCAAAGATCTTTAGAAAATACAAACATTGTTTTCATTTTCTTAGGGTATCCTAGATTCCTTTTTTTAAATTCACTGGTATCTGTTCTAATTTTTATATATTTACAGTACCTAGACCATAGTTTCATTTAGAATATTACTATAACTACTATTTTGTAAATGTTTGGAATACTGTAAGCGGAAGAGAATCCAAATCAGCTATTGTCCTGTCAAGGGCAGTCAAGAAAAATTAACAGTGAATGTAACCACAAAACATCAAGTGGGATGAAGCCTAATTTTCTTGCCACATTCTTATTAATAATCTGAAGAAGGACTTTGTCCCTGAAGAGCTCCGATGATGTTAAATAAATTAAAGCAACTAAAGCAGACAGTTAGATCTAATTAAAATGCTATTCTCTGATTAATATGTAACTAGAAATGCTTTTTTTATTGTGCCCTCAGCTAATTGACAGGCTCTGGTATTCTTCAAAGCCAAATTTTACAAATGAAAAGTGGAGCTGTTTACTGCAGACACACTGTAGCTCCTCAAAACATGCGCTGAACATTGTAATTCTTTATTTAGCAGACATCTTTACTCAAGGAGACTTCCAAAATAGTTTTACATACAATAATTCATTGATTATAAAATACAAAGTTAACAAAACAAAGAGTGTAACACAAAAAGTATAGCACTGAAATTATTTCCACAGCCAGATTTAACCAAGGGCGGCACGGTGGCGCAGTGGTAGTGCTGCTGCCTCGCAGTTAGGAGACCCGGGTTCGCTTCCCGGGTCCACCCTGCATGGAGTTTGCATGTTCTCCCCGTGTCTGCGTGGGTTTCCTCCGGGCGCTCCGGTTTCCTCCCACAGTCCAAAGACATGCAGGTTAGGTGGATTGGTGATTCTAAATTGGCCCTAGTGTGTGCTTGGTGTGTGGGTGTGTTTGTGTGTGTCCTGCGGTGGGTTGGCGCCCTGCCCGGGATTGGTTCCCTGCCTTGTGCCCTGTGTTGGCTGGGATTGGCTCCAGCAGAACCCCGTGACCCTGTGTTCGGATTCAGCGGGTTGGAAAATGGATGGATGGATGGATTTAACCAAGCTCTCTAACAAAACCAAAGTTGCTTAATGGGAGAATTGGGTCAGTACAATTGCAGAACAGCAGAAGGGCAAAGATCCAAAGCAGTCTAAAGGTATTTTGTAAAGAGTTGTATCTTCAAGGGCGGCACGGTGGCGCAGTGGGTAGTGTTGCTGCCTCGTAGTTGGGAGACATGGGGACCTGCGTTCGCTTCCCGGGTCCTCCCTGTGTGGAGTTTGCATGTTCTCCCCGTGTCTACATGGGTTTCCTCCAGGTGCTCTGGTTTCCTCCCACAGTCCAAAGACATGCAGGTTAGGTGGATTGGCGATTCTAAATTGGTGTTTGTGTGTGTCCTGCGGTGGGATGGCACCCTGCCTGGGATTGGTTCGTGCCCTGTGTTGGCTGGGATTGGCTCCAGCAGACCCCCATGACCCTGTGTTTGGATTCAGCGGGTTGGAAGATGGATGTATCTTCAAGAGGTGCCTGAACATTAATTATAATAATAGTAATTCTTTACATTTATATAGTGCTTTTCTCACTACTCCAAGCCCTTCAGTGAGTTTGGAGCCACTTCAACCACCACTAATGTGTAGTAGCTTCCACATGGATGATGCGACAGCAGCAATTGTTGCCCCAGTATGCTCACCACACATGAGCTGTTAGGTGGTGAAGTGGTGAGAGAGATAGACAATTTAGCTTGGGCATCAGGATACACCTTACTCGTTACAAAGAATGCCCAGGGATCTCTTATGACCAGACAGAGTCATGATCTCAGTTTTACATCTCAGCTGAAGGACCATGCCATTTTTATAGCACAGTGTCACCATCACTGCACTGGGGCATTGGGATCCACATTCAGACCACAAGGTAAGAGCCCCTTGCTGGCCTCACCAACACCTCCTCCAGCAGCAACCCAAGCTTTTCCTAGATGGTCTCCCATTCAAGTATTGGCCAGTCCCAAACATGCTTAGCTTTAGGTGGATGTGGTATAGGAACAGTTTGCATTGTCAGTGAACACCACATGTCATAGTTTTGTAGAGAGGACTGGGAAAGAAAATACATTTAGATAGATAGATACTTTATTAATCCCAAGGGGAAATTCACAGCTACTTACTTACTTATTTATACTCTCTGTGGCTGCCTGAAGCAGAACACACACTTCTTTGAGGAACACATGAGGAGAACGGGGACTGGGGAAGCTGAGAAGGGGGCAGCATTGGAAGGTGTAGTTCAGGACCAGAGCTATGAATCTGATTACAGCAGTTACAAGGGAAGTGGAAGAATAAAAACAG
Organism: Erpetoichthys calabaricus; assembly: GCF_900747795.2. Classification (NCBI taxonomy): domain Eukaryota; kingdom Metazoa; phylum Chordata; class Cladistia; order Polypteriformes; family Polypteridae; genus Erpetoichthys; species Erpetoichthys calabaricus. The sequence continues at coordinate 50,147,802 of NC_041406.2, read as the reverse complement.
AGGAGTGGTGAGGGTGTTGTGATGGACAGAACACAGTAGTCAGAAAGCAATATTGTATAAGCATTATGAAAGTACGAGATTTCACACATGGTAAAGGTTTGGGGCAGCCACCCGTATAATATGTTCCTGGCTGCAAAAATAAAGAATTGTAAAGCAAGAGTAGTTTACAAGACTGAGTCCCAAACAGAACTGAAATCCAGAGGAGGGGAGTGAGGTTTTATAGTGAGTCTTGGGGAAGTGATGTCATCCTTGGGGCTGGGACAGGAAGTGATGTCATACTCAGGACCAGGGCAGGAAGTGACATCGTCCCCGGGGCCGGGACAGGAAGTGATGTCTTCAGAGTTGAGGCACCGGAACCTGGTGGGATTTCCTGGGAAAGGTCTGCAGGGAACTTAGAAAGAAAGTCAGTGCACCCCGCCACCCCCTGGTCGGGTGAGTCAGTACCATTCTCTAAGTCCTTTAACTGCCTCCTACTCGCACATGTGTGACAGCATTTATTAGTGGGTGATCATTGAAACATCATATTTGAGTGTTGCTACTGTACATTGTTTGCTTAAAATTAGGCGTTAGTGAATAAAGGTCCATTGTTTCCAGTCTATTACGGTGAGTATAGGTATTTGGTATCATATTTTATAGTATAAATTGTTCACTTTACACTTTTATATGGTGAAACACATTTAAATATATTGTGACACACAAAGTTCATTTTGTTTGATCAAAATGTCATCTTTTTCCAGATAGATGTGCTGGATAAACATAATTTTGCTTTTGGACCATACGTAATAAATCATGTCAGGCTAGTTTGTATATACAGCACACTGCAAATAATTACTGACACATACTGATTTGCTTTTTTTACAAATTATGGAAAGGTTTTCCTTATTTTATTGCAGTTTAATCAGTCACAATAACAAGGCAAATATTGAGATTACAATGCAAGAATAAATAAACTTTAATAAAGACGATATAAATTAATCAAAGGTATTCAATAATAAATAGGTATTCATTGATGCCCATTACCTTCTTTACGTGTACTGTCTTGGATTTATCATGCTACTTGTCTTGAAAAGTGCCTCTCTTAGAAAGATGCTGAATGACTTTGATTTACAGGCAGCTACATGTGATGAATTGTCGGTGCCCTGCATTTTTTTAAGCAGGGTTTAAGCCAAGCTTTAACCATTTTTCTTCTAGCCTTCAACAGAAGCATTGTGTCTGAACTGAGTTGCTTTTGAGTGTTTTCATTTTTGGATTTGTAACTTTTTGCTCGTCTGTTGATCCTGCTTCTGTATCTGTCTGTTCAATATCAAGTCAAGTGGCTTTACTGTCATATCATCCATACACAATATTGCTGCATACAGTGGCAAAAAATGACATTCCCCAGGACTGCAGTGCAACACATACATAAACACAGGTAAAGTGCAAGACAGGTAAAGAATTATATTATACTGTAAATAGATAAATAAACAATAAATACTATATAAGTAAATAGACAGTAATAATTTGAAATAGATGGTGATAAATTAATACAATACAATACAATTTATTTTTGTATAGCCCAAAATCACACAAGAAGTGCCGCAATGGGCTTTAACAGGTCCTGACTCTTGACAGCCCCCCAGCCTTGACTCTCTAAGAAGACAAGGAAAAACTCCCAAAAAAAAAACCTTGTAGGGAAAAATGGAAGAAACCTTGGGAAAGATAGTTCAAGGAGAGACCCCATAGATCAGCCACGATCCACCTGATGCTGCTGTGAATTGAGCGAGATCGTTGTAGCATTGCTATTCTTTCATCTGGGGTCATCCCACAGGTTGGGAAACACTGCTCTACATTATTCAAATGATGCCCAGGGTTCTTTCATGACCACAGAGAGCCAGGACCTTGGGTTTATGTCTCCTCCGAAGGAAAAAGTCAATTTTTACAACACAGTGTCCACATCACTGCACTAGGGCATTAGAATCCACAAACGCACTACAGGGTAATTGACCTCCAATGACCTCACCAACCCCTCTTCCAGCTGCACCCCAAGCTTTTCCTAGTGGGTCTCCCAAGTACTGGCCAGGCTGAAACATGCTTATCTTCAGATGGATTATCTTCTGAAGTGCAGGTGGTAACAGTTCCCAATTAAACAATTTCACAGTTCCTTCTCTATCCTCCTCTCCTCCTAGGTGAGCTTTGTCCTCATTTGTCTCCTGACTCTGACTCACCTAGGTGAATTGGAGCATTTCCCTTTCAAACCCAGGCCTGAGAGCACTTCATACTAACAATATGGCCACCAGGAAGCACTTCCAGGTCAGGTGGACAGGAAAGCTTCCTCCCGGCAGCTCTCCCTGGTGGCACCCAAGCACTCCAAATAATAATAACAACTAATAATAAAAACAACAAAGCAGTAACAGGTGTAACTTATATAAATAAGCTACTAGGAGCAGATCTGAGGACAGGGAGGGCAGCACAGAGTTAAGAGTCTAGGTAGCCAAGGGGTAGAAGCTGTTGTAAAACCTGACAGAACTGCTTTGAATGTTACAGTACTTTCTGCCAGATGGAAGTGTGACAAAGAGACCATGGGAGTGGTGGGAGCGGTCCTTCACAATAACATAGGCTTTGTGGATGCAAAGAGACTCTGCAGTGATGCCGCTGGGCAGAAGGCTATCAGTGGTTCCCTGCCCCCTAAATAATATGGTGAGAATGGGGGGAGGTAAACTTGTCTTTTTAGAACTGCCCAAGCAAGTGGAGACCCTGCTTGGCCTTCTTGGCTATGTAGGTGGTGTTAATTGACCAAGTAAGGTCAGTTGCTAGGTGCACACCAAGGAATTTGGTGCTTTGCTTTTGACCAATACCACCACAGAGCACTTGATGTTTACTGGGGAGTTGACAGCATGGGCATTCTTGAAGTCAACACTCATCCCTTTTGTCTTATCCTGATTAAAATATATATTGTTCCACTTGCACCACATTCAGTAACTTGACACTCATACCTATTGCTGACACTGTTCTGTCATCTGCAAAATTAATGATGGTGTTAGAATTGTATGCAGTCATACAATGGTGAGTCAGCAAAACGAACAGAAGTGGTCTGAGCAACAAACCCCTGAGGGGTGAGAGTGCTCATCATGAAGGTACTGAAGATAGTACTTCTGACAAAGACTGTATGGGGTCTCATTGTTAGGAATTTCAGGATCCAGTAGTATAGGGAAGTATTGTAGTAGACCAAACTTCCCTATGAGATTCTGAGGGATGATGGTATTGAAAGTTGAACTGAAGTCAATGAAAAGCATTCTAGCATAAGTGTTTCTTTTGTTTAGATGGGACAGGGCCAAATAAAGAGTACATGATATGACATTTTCACTGGAACTGTTTGGGTGATTGGCAAACTGGAAAAGGCCATGTGACATGGGAAGTCCATCTTTAAAGTTGCCCAAGACTAGCCTCTCAAAACACTTCATGATGACAGGTGCTACAGGATGATAGCCATCGAGGCAAGAGACAGAGGTTTTCTTCAGCACGGGTACGATGGTGGTGGCTTTGAAGCACTTGGTAATGATTACCTGACTCAGAGAAATGTTGACGATGTCTTTTAAAATATTCATTAGTTAGCTTGCAGATTCCCTGAGCACTTGGCCAGGTATGTTGTCTGGTCCAGCAGTTTTGTGTGTGTTTACATTCACCAAAGTTCTTCTCACATCAGCAGTGGACAAGCACAGTACCTGTTTTTCCTGAGGAAGGATGGACTTCCTCACAGGTATATTGTTCAGCGTTGAGCGTTGCAGACATTTAGAGCATCTGTATTGGAGACATCATCACTGCAGACAGGTGATGTGGCCTTAAAGTCTATGATGACTGAGCTTCCCTGTCACATGTGTTATGTGTCTCAGCCATCTGCCTTTATTGTTGAAACTTTTGTACTGATTATGTCTTTTGGAATAAAACTACTTTTTTTACTTACTGCTTCTTTACCGCCTATTTTCAACTTTGGTTGCAAAAGTATTCAACTACCCAAGTCCTCTCTTAATATTTCTCATCAGCTGCTCTTGCTTGCTATAGTACCGGCGAGACCTTCAGCACATGCGCACCCTCAAGCATAATGGAGGGCCATGTTAAAGACAAGCCATGCCCAGAAATATGGTGGAAGAGATGCCACAACAGTAAGCAAGAACACGTGTCTAGACATTCTGTTTTTATTTTCCTGCATCCCAAAGACATGAAGAAGTTTTGTTAACTAGAGAAGTCTACATACAATCAAGTAAGCAGTAGTAAAGAATTAATTGGCCTGCAGGAGGACCTAAGACCATAATAAATAGAAATATGAGCTATAAGCAAATGACTGCTTTGCGATTGAGGCAGCAAAATGAGGAAGTTACAAACTACAACATGGACATATTTTTGAATGTCCAGTTGGGTGGCAGGTGTCATATATCTTATTTTGAATTCTTCCTGCATTCATCGATTCTTGATATTGTTGTGGTGTCCTTGACATCATTTGAGAGTCTGCTGTAATGTTACACAGCAGCTAACATTGCACAGACCAGAGCTCACTTACAAATAGAGACATGAATCTCAGTGTGAATTTCTTAGTCAATAAAAGATAAATAAGTTAGAAAAAATACACATGATGTTGTAGCATTTTCAGTTTTTTTAGTTGCTCTATCAAAGTGTTAGTTATAACATTTTTGTTTTTTTTTAGATTTTTGCTACAGTGAGAGTTAGTTGACTACATTAAATGCATTCTTTTTAACAGTACTTAACACTGTTATGTAGTTAAAGGCGTAGACCACATAGGCTTGTGGTGGCTCAATATTCACCTAAGTTATTTCTTGCTTGTGGGGAGGTGTGTGACTAACTGTAGTTAAAATTTCTTAAACCTTAATTTTTGAAAGAATTACCTAATGGAGAGTTAACAGTTCAGTCGAAGTCTCAAGGTAAAATTGTTGGCTGCTATGAACCACAGCATGGAGTGGTTTGGAGCTTTGTTTATAAATTAGAGTGGCAAAGAAATATTGAATCTTTATAATGTGCACATAATGCAGGCATGAGGCTGTTTTTAGTGTAATGTAGATACTGAGTAAATATTTGTTCACTCTAAGCTTACAGAGTGACGTTTACATAATTCCATTCCTCTTACTGTAATTTCTAGATATGCAACATTTTTTTGTTTTACTTTTACGGTAAACTTACCTCAAGCAGCAGTTAAAGTGAGCTGGTGGACCAGAGGTTTGCACATCATTCCCGAGTTTGACTAACTTCTGTTGGGGATCTCTTTTGCCATCAGGAACAGCTGTCAAATGAGTAAAAGAGGAAAATATACAAAATAAACAAGACGCACCGACCACTATCAAGGTAAAATTTAAACAGTAAACAAATTTGTAATTGAATTTCCACAGAATGTTTCTCTGTTTAAAGTTCACAAATTTTCCAGCACTTTCCAAAGAGAGATTTTGAAATTTAAAAAATGTGAACAGTCTGCTCTGTTTGAGATGTCTCAATGAACATTTAACTTTCTTGACAAATCTCCTCAAAGAATTACAGTAAATGTGTCAAACTTCAACAAAATCAGTCCATCGGGAGTTGTGTTATGTGGACGGACCGACAAGCAGACATGACAACGACAGTAGGTGCTTCTCCCTTTATGTATATACACTCTTAAAAATTAATGAATATATTGATTACTGATGTTCAGATTCAGTTTAGGTATATTTAGAAATTTGCAGGGTTATGGCGATCCATACTAGGACTATTTTAAGACAATTATGTACCAGTCTTAGCTCTTATAAAGTGATTAACAAAACAGCTTACTCAAACAGCCATACAATAAAATCAAAATAATTAAAATATAAATAAGAAAATTTAAATAATTTCTGAAGACTTTATAAGCTCAGCTAAAATACTGATGATATCTGCTTTTCAATCTACAGCTCTAACAACTGCAGCCATGAGCCTTAACACTGACCTTAATGAAATGGTCGTTCAGAAGTGATTTTAAATTCATTTAAGTTATACAAAGCTCTTTTGATTCTTTTTTTGTCTCACTGGCCAAGTTAGCCTTTGCCACTAAAGGCTTTGATATATTGTGCAATGTGCTGCATAGGGACATTACGATCCAACAGGTACATGACAGGAAATTGTCTTCAGATGTCTACTTTGAGGTGCATTACTTAAAATATGATTTCTGCTGTCCCTTGAACACCTCATGCGGGTAAAGCCGGCTTTTACTTAAGGTGTACAATAAAAAAAAATAACTGTGTCACTGCCCCACTGTTCTGAACCCATTATTCACGTCTCACTCAGATTCTGAATGTACCGTCTTAGAGAAGAAACCAAAGGGCACATGCTACCTGATTATGTTTCAGCCAGCAGACGACATCTTCTTACAAAAAACTCAAAGTAAATACTCTGTCACTTCGGCGTATGTCTCATTTCACTCTTCAATTACGTCACTGTTTAAAGTTTTGAAAGTTAGAAGGCCCCAGTCTTTTTCCTTGAGCAGGAAATTAATGGGAAAAATACATCCCATATTTTTACTTCGAGGTTCCACTGTCTACATTTATAGTAAATGTAGGATCATATTCACTCTTATTACAGGCAGTTGTTGAGACATAATAATATATTTTTGTAGACTTTTAAAACACAACATAATGAGATGGAAAGACCAGATTCATTTTAATATGGCTATCTACTTGAAAGCTACCAGAAAAGAAGGCAATTACAAGTGCCACTCAACACTGCAAAATAGCTAATAATAACAATGCTAAACTCAGAAACCTTCTTACTTGGTTTTGGTGCAGACAGAAGTGACCCATGGTGATATACTCTTTCTTTCTTTCTTTCTTTCTTTCTTTCTTTCTTTCTTTCTTTCTTTCTTTCTTTCTTTCTTTCTTTCTTTCTTTCTTTCTTTCAACTACTCCTAGTAACAGTGGATGGCTTGAGTTACCCATATACTGTAAGACACAATGGTTTAAAAGAAACAGTTTGGATATTATGCTCAATTTTACTGAAGTCTTTAAAAATTAATATTAGTGAACATATGTTAGCTGAGCCCAGGATTATAATTCAGTTAAAGATTACCTGTATGTTCATGTTTACACAAGAATTTATTTTTTCTGCTCCTGCTAGTTTGACATGTCTGTTACCTTACTAAATCAACAGCTGTTATGCTAGTGCTACTTTTAGATTATGTCTATGAATCTTTGTGCCCTCTGTCCTTCATCATCATGAAACTCTCTCTTTATTAACCTCCAAATGAGGTTTCCATTACCCTGCCTAATGCTGGAGGACCTCTGATTTTAAGATACAATTGTCTTGGTTTTCTGCCTGTACTGGCATTATAATCTAAATCCTTTGTTGCCGCCAGGGTTGTGAGACACCCCCACCTTGATCATCATGAGACACTGACCACCATTTGGCACCTGCAGGAGCAGTTTCTCTTGCAGATGATAATGGCATGAGGCTTTGCACTTACTAAGAGTTTTTAACCAGCCTTGTGTCTTAGTGGATATCAGTAAAGGCTTTAATACATTAGGCTGCTGGTTAAATTCCCACCTCCAACCCACTGTGTGACCCTGAACAAGTCATTTAAAACTTCTTGTGCTCCAATTATAAAAACGATACAGTACATAAATAGCCTAAATGGTTGCACAATGCATCTTTATCTGTGCCTTTGAATGGTGTTTTCTATAAAAAGGTACTGAATGTTGACAGCTGAAATGATTGCCAGTCTTGGGACTTCCATTAACTCTGCCAGGAATACAACTTCTGCCAGCTGAGACATGTTGTTCATTTCCTTAGAAAATTTGCACTGCGAAATTAATCTCAAGATGTGGCTTGTCACTCTTGTCCTCTGGCAGAGGCACTACTTTGCTTTTATGGAGTTGTGGCACACTGCAGGAGATACAGCTTCATCCTTCTTCAAGTGTGGTGCACTGTTCTTATACAGAGTCTATACAAAACATTTATGCCTGTGTATGTTTTCACATTTTATTGTTATACAACAATGAATCACAGTGGATTTTTTTTGTCTTTTTGACGCTGATCAACAGAAAAAAAATATAGATGAAAATAGATCTCTGAAAGTGGGTTAGATTAATTATGAATATAAAGCACAAAATAATAGAACACATAAGTATTCACCCCTTTAATATAACACACCTAAATCACTTTTAACCAACTGGTTTAGAAGTCACAGAATTAGTTCAGTTGAAATCACCAATCTGAGGTTTCAGTAGATTGTAGTCTAAATATACCTAAACTAGATAGTCCAGCTTGTGGTGAGTCAGTATGGTGGCCTAAACTACACAATGAAGATACAAGAATATTCCAAGCAACTCATTAAAAATGTGATGGAAAAGCACAAGTCAGGGGATGGATAGAAAAAAATATCCAAACTACTGAGCATCCAATTAAAGTTCATTTGAATCAGCCATTTAGAAATGGAAAGAGTATGGCAAAGCTGTAAATCTGCCTGGAGTAGGTCATCCACAAAAAGTAAGAATCGTGCAAGAAGAGCACTAGTGAGGAAAAGCCACCAAGAGACATCTGAGAACTCTGAAGGAGTAATAGATTACAGTGGCTGATATTGGAGACCACCGCACATTATCAAAAACATACCCATCCCCACCATGAAGCTTTATGGTGGCAGTAGTATTCTGTGGTGATGATTTGCTGCAGCAGACCCTGGAAGGCTTATAAGGGTAGAGTGTAAAGCTGACAGCAATTGAGCAGTTGTGCAAAGGAGAATGCAGAAAAATTCCAATGTCCAGATGTTCACAGCTGATAGAGACTGATCCACGCAGACTCAAGGCTGTCATGGCTGCCAAATACTAAATACTGACTTGACGGGGGTGAAGCGATGAATTATTTTGTGTTCTATATTTGTAATTAATTTGCAGGGATCTGTTATCATTAACATAGATCACACTAAAGATCACTTTTTCTTTTGATTAATGTAAAAAAAAAATTAAAGCCACTGTGATTCGATATTGTATAATAAAATGAGAAAACTTCCAAGAGGGTGAATACTTTTTATGGGCATTATATATTCACTATGAAGTGCCGTCTCCTGTACCATCAACTGTAGCTTGCTGCCCTCTGCCTTTGTTAGAGGTCACTGCTTTATTTTCTCTTAGTTGCATGGCAGTGTTTTTCTTTTCTCCTAGTACAGGTTCACAGTTGCTCAACTACAAACAAATAGGATGCCTCTTTGAATGAGATGTATGACATTCCCAGCTCTTCTGCCTAGGGGCTGAATATGGTTTCCATCTACTCCTTCATCCATCAATTTTCTAAACCCGCTTATCCTGAATAGGCCTAGCATTGGATGCAAGGCAGGAACAGTGCCAGCACAGGGCACCAGTCCATTGCAGGGTGAACACACTCACACATAAACACACACTACAGCCGGTTTAGCATTTTCAATACACCTAACCATCAGTTTACATGGTCAATGTAAACACCAGCAATGTCAACAGTAGAAATGCACACATGGTAGCTTGCAAACAGTGGACTTTCCCACAACATCCTCAGTGGTGATTGCCTCTGTGTGTTTGCTATGTTTTGTGTTCTCCATATTATCTTCTCTCTTTGTTTGCTTTATTCATAACAAAGACATCACTTTTAACACCATTTGTCCTAAATGATCTCACATTATGTTTTCAGGATTTCTATTAAAGTAGTCATTATTGTTACAGTATGTTTTGGGCCTTTAACAAATGTAGCAAAGTACACTGTAGAATTCTAGATTACTGAACTGCTTTGGGTCTTTTTTACTTATTCAACCTTTTTTGAAAACTTTCCATTCATGCCTTTACCATTGTCCCATTCATTTCCTTCATTCAACAACTTCTTCATGTACTTTTTTCCAGGTATTCTTAATGCCATTACTATCAACTATGATGTCTCTTTCAAACCTTTTTAAAGCAATTAACATCTGCTACATTTCATCTTTCATTTGCTACTGGCTTTCTGATCTTGAACACATTCCTGTTTCCTTTCTCTTTCTGCAGCTCACTTAGAAATTTTGATCTCTTGACTTTTCACACCTGCGTAACATCTTTTCCAGCATTCTCAACATCTGCTATCATTTTCTGCCAATTTGTATACTATCTTCAATTATCATCTCTACCTCAGCTTTCTGCAATCACATTTCATTGCCTCTCAGTGTTCCTTTTGTTCAACTGCAGACCTTTTCCATTGTTATCAACCAGATATTCATCACATCCTACTTGAAATTCACACCTTATGCATCTGAAACCTTACTCTCACTTTCTGTCAACATCTCAGCACTTTTACTTATCACATTCTCAAATACTTTCTCTTACTTTAACAAATGCCATTGACTTAAAGATCTCCTAAAACTAAGTAATTTTTTGATTCACACTCTTCTACGGGGATAACTTTCACATTGTTCATCATGCCTTAATCGCATCTCTTCACTAACAAAAAGTCTATCATTTACCTGATTGTTTTTCTTCTTCTTTAACACAGTGTTCTACACAACCATTTCCATTGCTTTAACAAATTCCAGAATCTTTTTAATCTTAGTGTTCCTAAAGTCCCCAGGGGCTCCTTCATAGCACTGACTCCCACACCCCTATCAACCTGACTCAAAACTCAGTTTTCACTTTTGTGTTTCTGCCAACTTGTGATGAGACTTTATTCAGAAGTCTTATGCCAACAATCATCGTAACTATAACATTCTCATTTATCCACCCCTACTGCTTTGTCTGCCCATTCTTCTGACACAAGAATACCGATTCTAGTATTTTAAGCTCATAACCTTCCTCTACTGCTCCCCTAAGCATTCAAATACCTTTTCCTTTCTATCTTGTACCCTGTACAAAATATACACCGATTCTCATTTTGTTCAGCACTTACACCTTCTACTACACTCCAAATATAGCAAGTCCCAATCCCTATACTCTCTCCTTTACACCTCTCACTCAATATATCTACTACATCTCCCTTGCCACAAAACCAGCATCTGGTCTTGCAGGCTTCCCCCACTGACTGGGTTTCTCAGAAGAAGATCGGATCACAACAACTTGGGTGTAGTGAACTAGAAATGTTTAATACTGATTGCCCTGACACTAACCTCCTTTACTTGTTGTTTAAAGCATGTCAGAGGGGCACTGATCTGATTCCCTTTCTAACCCCGATCTGAAAAAGATCAATATAGGTATAACGGCAAGCCCAGTTGGAGTTGAAACTTCTGAAAACAGTAGAAGTTCATGGAGATGAATGGTTGATATACCTGTACAACATGGTTATACAGTATATAAAAAGAGGATTTCTGAGGACTGAAAATGAAATGCAACCTCCGTTCATTTTTTCCTTTTCTTTTTTCATTCCCCCATCCTAGCCGCCTCGCACCTTTATTTATTATGAGGATGTGGATCAGGTGTGACAATCAGCAGCTTTCGGCAATAATTACGGATGTGGACGACTCTTCACCTGTGCACTTAAGTGAGGACCGTCCGTATCACAAACTTCCCTGGGAACCGCTTCCAGCCACACTACCACGCCGTCTCTATAAGCTGCGAAGACAGCGATTATTTATTTAAAACGTGGCCTTTTTGACGTGAGTTATGGACCCGCTACACCACACCGTTAAAGCAGTGATGATAATGATGATGATAATTTGTTAAACTTCTCTTTTGTTTCTTTTGTTGTTAACTTCTTCTTCTACTTCTTCTTTCGGCTGCTCCCGTTAGGGGTTGCTACAACGGATCACCTTCTTCCATATCGTCCTGTCTTCTGCCTCTTGTTCTGTTACACCCATCACCTGCATGTCCTTTCTCACCACATCCATAAACCTTCTCTTAGGCCTTAAACCTTCCCTGGCAGCTCTATCTTTAGCATCCTTTTCTTATTGGTGCAGAATTGTGAGGTGCATGACAGAGTAGCAACTCTTTCTTTGATGTGTAAAATGGTGCTTGATGGTGCAGACTACCAGTTTTTAAAGTAATTTATGGAAATTGGAACATACACCATTGAAAACACAGGGAGGATGTTGAAACCAGGCAATGGCTAGAATCTAACCCTAGCCTTTGGGGCATGAGGCAACAGTACCAAAAACCATGGTAGCTCCCAGTCCAAGCATTTAATAATCAGTATGAGGGAATTAGTTTTTGTCCCTACTCTTTAGCCAATACAAAGGGATCTAGCAATGAATCTGGGCAAACATCAGCCATAATAGATCATCACCTATGTATCTGTGAGGCCTTCCCTTCCAACAGATATAAAAGCATTTTCTTGCAAACGTTAACAGGATACACTTAATTTGTAATCAGAGTTTATGATTAGACATGGGGAAACACAAGTTTGCTTCGTACAGTACAAACTGTGTAACATAAGCAGATAAAGAAAGATTTAGCTCAAAGCACTGATCAGCATGTTCAAGAACAACTTTCTTTTAGATGTAGTTTCTTTGCCTTACTAGCATGAGCACCATTCAAATAGACTTTAGCCTTAAAAGCTCCCTTCTGCTCTCTGTCTGGTTAGGCATTTTGTAACCTCAGAGGAATCACTGATTGAAGGTAAAAATGCAACAATCTTGATTGTCTCAGTTCATTGCTCATGAGCTTTTTTAATTCTCAAAGTGCAAGAGCTCAGCTCATTTTTTCAATTGTCTCATCATGCCATTTGAGTCTGTAATCTATGTTGTAATTTTGATTGTCACAGTGCATTATACAGATTTAATTTATCCTCCTTGGATTTACAATCAACGGCCATACATCTAAGCATTCAGTCTGCCACTTTAAAAGCAGGCAGTCAATCATTTTCTATACACCTTGTATTATGTTAGTTCCCTTCACATCATCATTTTATTAACTGGCCTCTGTCCAACCAGTAATGCCTAGTATTTATTAAGATGATAGGTGATATACCACCAAGTACAGGGCTACATTAGCATGCTTTTCACAGTTTGCTGTCATCTTAAGTTTTGATTATAAATTGGTATGGCTTGTATGCCTTAGAGAGCTTTATGGAGTGCAGGTGTCCAGTTAGTTAGACAGCCCCCAGATTTTATACAGTACGCAGGATAGGGCAGTAAATGGAAAAGCACCAGTGAAACAGTTAGGCCCTCGATATCAGGGCTCCTCAATCCTCGTGTTCCGCAGTGGCTGCAGGTTATCGGTTTAATCAATTTCTCTATTTGCTGCCTTCCTTAATTTCCTATTTCACTTGTAAACAGCTGTATTAAGGTTTTAATTGTTGCCTGTTTTCTTAACCAGCCATCAGTTAATAATGAGGAGCAAATGACAAAGGAACCACCTCTAGCTAACATTCTTCCATTTAAGCCTGTGTGCATGCATCATGAAGTGGCTGTGTTAATATGATGTTTTGAAATAAGAGAGAGAAGGAAAGGACCAAGAGGTAAAAAAATGTTCTGGACCGCAAAAATTATGGATAATACTCTCAGAAAATTAAAAATCTACAAAGTAATAAAGGTTTGTCCTGAAAGAATGAAAACACTAATGAGCCATATACAGTATTTAAATACCAATTTTATTATCTGCTAGGGCTACCTTCTAATTATGAAACTAGTTGGAGTGAACAC